>NC_056457.1:31429456-31519456 GCF_018296145.1 Oncorhynchus tshawytscha | reverse complement strand
ACGCAGGCCTCCTAATTGTCCCTAGAATTTCTAAGCAAACAGCTGGAGGCAGGGCTTTCTCCTATAGAGCTCCATTTTTATGGAACGGTCTGCCTACCCATGTCAGAGACGCAAACTCGGTCTCAACCTTTAAGTCTTTACTGAAGACTCATCTCTTCAGTGGGTCATATGATTGAGTGTAGTCTGGCCCAGGAGTGGGAAGGTGAACGGAAAGGCTCTGGAGCAACGAACCGCCCTTGCTGTCTCTGCCTGGCCGGTTCCCCTCTTTCCACTGGGATTCTCTGCCTCTAACCCTATTACAGGGGCTGAGTCACTGGCTTGCTGGGGCTCTCTCGTGCCGTCCCTGGAGGGGGTGCGTCACCTGAGTGGGTTGATTCACTGTTGTGGTCATCCTGTCTGGGTTGGCGCCCCCCTTGGCTTGTGCCGTGGCGGAGATCTTTGTGGGCTATACTCAGCCTTGTCTCAGGATGGTAAGTTGGTGGTTGAAGATATCCCTCTAGTGGTGTGGGGGCTGTGCTTTGGCAAAGTGGGTGGGGTTATATCCTTCCTGTTTGGCCCTGTCCGGGGGTGTCCTCGGATGGGGCCACAGTGTCTCCTGACCCCTCCTGTCTCAGCTTCCAGTATTTATGCTGCAGTAGTTTATGTGTCGGGGGGCTGGGATCAGTTTGTTATATCTGGAGTACTTCTCCTGTCCTATTCGGTGTCCTGTGTGAATCTAAGTGTGCGTTCTCTAATTCTCTCCTTCTCTCTTTCTTTCTCTCTCTCGGAGGACCTGAGCCCTAGGACCATGCCCCAGGACTACCTGACATGATGACTCCTTGCTGTCCCCAGTCCACCTGGCCATGCTGCTGCTCCAGTTTCAACTTCCACCTGACTGTGCTGCTGCTCCAGTTTCAACTGTTCTGCCTTATTATTATTGGACCATGCTGGTCATTTATGAACATTTGAACATCTTGGCCATGTTCTGTTATAATCTCCACCCGGCACAGCCAGAAGAGGACTGGCCACCCCACATAGCCTGGTTCCTCTCTAGGTTTCTTCCTAGGTTTTGGCCTTTCTAGGGAGTTTTTCCTAGCCACCGTGCTTCTACACCTGCATTGCTTGCTGTTTGGGGTTTTAGGCTGGGTTTCTGTACAGCACTTTGAGATATCAGCTGATGTACGAAGGGCTATATAAATAAATTTGATTTGATTTGATTTGTGTACTACTCCCTTCACAGAACAGCGCAAACTGGCTCTAACCAGAATAGAAAGAGGAGTGGGAGGCCCCGGTGCACAACTGAGCAAGAGGACAAGTACATTAGAGTGTCTAGTTTGAGAAACAGATGCCTCACACGTCCTCCACTGGCAGCTTCATTAAATAGTACCCGCAAAACACCAGTCTCAACGTCAACAGTGAAGAGGCGACTCCGGGATGCTGGTCTTCCAGGCAGAGTTCCTCTGTCCAGTGTCTGTGTTCTTTTGCCCATCTTAATATTTTCTTATAATTGGCCAGTCTGTGATATGGCTTTTTCTTTTCCACTATGCCTAGTGGTTAGAGGTTTGGGCCAGTAACCGAAAGGTTGCTAGATCGAATCCCCGAGCTAACAAGGTAAAAATCTGTCGTTCTGCCCCTGACCAAAGCAGTTAACCCACTGTTCCTAGGCTGTCATTGTAAATAAGAATTTATTCTTAACTGACTTGACTAGTTAAATAAACGTTAAATATATAAATATATTTTTAAATGTCTACACTTTATTTATGATCAATTTTATGTTATTTTAATGGGGAATTTTTTTTTTTCAAAAACAAGGAAATGTCCAAGTGACCCCAAACTTTAGATCGGTAGTGTACCTACTAGTGTACATCACTAAGCTACACATCTACATACTAGTGAAAAGTGCAAATCAGTCCCAGAACAACAGCAAAGAACCATGTGAAGATGCTGAAGGAAAAGGGTACAAAAGTATCTATATCCACAGTAAAACGAGTCCTATAATCGACATAACCTGAAGGGCCGCTCAGCAAGGAAGAAGCCACTGCTCCAAAAGCGCCATAAAAAAGCCAGACTACGGTTTGAAACTGCACATGGGGACACTTTTTCACACTTTTTGGAGAAATGTCCTGTGGTCTGATGAAACAAAAATAGAACTGTTTGGCCATAATGACCATCGTTATGTTTGGAGGAAAAAGGGGGAGGCTTGCAAGCCAAAGAACACCATCCCAACCGTGAAGCACAGGGGTGGCAGCATCATGTTGTGGGGGTGCTTTGCTGCAGGAGGGACTGGTAAACTTCACAAAATAGATGTCATCATGTACACCTACATACTAGCATACATCACTAAACTACATATACTGTGTCAGTATATTGTGTCACATTCAGCCTTTTTTTTTTGGATACTTTCCAAATGTAATCCATTACAGTTACTAGTTACCTGTCCAACATTTTAATCTGTAATGTAACTTTGGGGTTACCAAAACTCAGTAATGTAATCTGATTACTTTTTGTGATTACTTTCCCTTTAAGAGGCATTCGAAGAAGACAAAAAGGATCCATCAAACACATTTTGTGTGTCGTCATAGTGGTCTCTGACATCATAGTGGTTCTCTGACATCATAGTGGTCTCTGACATCATAGTGGTTCTCTGACATCATAGTGGTCTCTGACATCATAGTGGTCCTCTGACATCATAGTGGTTCTCTGACATGTGGTCAACTCGCTCATTTGGAACCAACTTAAAAGCTTTTTCATTTCTGAATTGAATGTCATTGAACAACAGAAAGGAATCATAATGTATTTTCTCGTAAACATCTTTTCTGAATTTATAAGTAATGCAAGAAGTAATCATCTAGTTTTTCAAAAGTATTGTTGCATTGCATCAACAGTAAATGCCTTTCACTCTTACTGCAGTGGATGGAAATGTAGGACAGGTTAGGTAATGTTATGAATATGTAGGACAGGTTGGGTAATGTTATGAATATGTAGGACAGGTTGGGTAATGTTATTAATATGTAGGACAGGTTGGGTAATGTTATGAATATGTGGGACAGGTTGGGTAATGTTATGAAAATGTAGGACATGTTGGGTAATGTTAAGGAAATGTAGGACAGGTTGAGTAATGTTATTAATATGTAGGACAGGTTAGGTAATGTTATGAATATGTAGGACAGGTTGGGTAATGTTATGAAAATGTGGGACAGGTTGGGTAATGTTATTAATATGTAGGACAGGTTGGGTAATGTTATGAATATGTAGGGCAGGGTGGGTAATGTTATTAATATGTAGGACAGGTTGGATAATGTTAATAATATGTTGGACAGGTTGGGTAATGTTATTAATATGTAGGACAGGTTGGATAATGTTATTCATATGTTGGACAGGTTGGGTAATGTTATTAATATGTAGGGCAGGTTGGGTAATGTTATTAATATGTTGGACAGGTTGGGTAATGTTATTAATATGTAGGACAGGTTGGGTAATGTTATTAATATGTAGGACAGGTTGGGTAATGTTATTAATATGTAGGACAGGTTGGGTAATGTTATTAATATGTAGGACAGGTTGGGTAATGTTATTAATATGTAGGACAGGTTGGGTAATGTTATTAATATGTAGGACAGGTTGGGTAATGTTATTAATATGTAGGACAGGTTGGGTAATGTTATTAATATGTAGGACAGGTTGGGTAATGTTATTAATATGTAGGACAGGTTGGGTAATGTTATTAATATGTAGGACAGGTTGGGTAATGTTATTAATATGTAGGACAGGTTGGGTAATGTTATGAATATGTAGGACAGGTTGGGTAATGTTATGAATATGTAGGACAGGTTGGATAATGTTATTAATATGTAGGACAGGTTTGATAATGTTATTAATATGTAGGACAGGTTGGATAATGTTATTAATATGTAGGACAGGTTGGGTAATGTTATTAATACACCTGCTCTGCTGTGCAAACACTCAATAAATATTTAATCCACTGCTAACTCTGCAAACAGACATAGCGCACATTGAGCCATATGTATTTTAAATGCATTGCCTATTATAACCCCAATCACCAATTACAATCTTCATCAGAATCACAGAATCAACAATCTACCTTAACCACAAATAGATGCCAAAGAGGATTAATGTCTTATCATGTATTTTCAAAAACTGTAATTTTGATTTATTTTACCTTTATTTAACTAGGCAAGTCAGTTAAGAACAAATTCTTATTTGCAATGACGGCCCAGGAACTGCCTTTTCAGGAGCAGAATGACAGATTTGTACCTTGTCAGCTCGGGGATTTGAACGGCTACCCTGCCGCCCCTAATCTGCTACAGTATGAAAGTGGAAAAGTAATGAAATGCAAGACATGGGACTGCAGATATGGGCTAAGATCTGGCCTTCACAACTCTCCAAATCATCTACACAAGACTTGCATTCACTCTCTATCTGTTCATGCTGACATCAGTCAATTGGAGTCTCCTGGATAATGTCAATAGAGGGGAGGGCACGTCTTCCAAACGCTCAAACAGAACAGAGCAGAACTTTGGAGGAGAGAAAGGAGTGAGGACCAAGACACACACACACATACACACACACCCATGCACACACACCACACACACACACATCCACACACATACATACACACGCAGGCAAACACACGCATGCACACAAACCACCCACACACAAACACAAAAACACACACACGTAAACACACGCATGCACACACACCACACACACACACGCATGCACACACACCACACACACACACGCATGCACACACACCACGCACACACAAACACAAAACACACACACACACACACACACACACACACCACACACACACACACCACGCACACACAAACACACACCACACACACACACGCATGCACACACACGACACACACACACGTATGCACACACACCACGCACACACAAACACAAAAACACACAAACACACACACACACACACGCATGCACACACACCACGCACACACAAACACAAAAACACACACACACACGCAAACACACGCACGCACACACAGACACACACACACACAAACATATAGACGCAAACACACGAGTGCACACACACTACGCATGCCAACACACTATGCACACACACACACACAGACACAAACATATACACGCAAACACACCCATGCACACACACACGCACACACACACACACACACACGCACACACAAACACACACACACACACATTGTCTCACCTGTGTTTTCAAGGCGCCCGGATCTGAAAGGAGTTTGAAAACAGGCATGGTGAGTGGGTGACAAGGAGCATAACCATCACACTCTCTTGACTGTTTGGTTTGTTGTGTTGTGCTGAAGGTACCTGACAGCCAAGAGTAGACCACTTGAGGCTTACGACTGTTCTGTTCTGAGTTAGCTCTCTGTTTGTTCATTGGCTCCCGTGGGACGGGCTACACCCCCTTCAAAAACCAGCCCTCCCCCTCCCTCCCTCCCTCCCACCCTCCCTACTCCCTCTCACTCGTCTGCAGGCAGGCAGCTTTGAATGGAACTTTGACCTGTTACACAAAGTGCCGCAGCTCAGGGCTGATAAGGCAGAGCAGAGGGAGAGAGAGAGTCAACTGGGACCTGAGGTAAACAGCAGCAAGCTTCACCTGCAGACCACCTGGGAGACAGAGTACCGTAAACAGCTGTGTCGTAGCATACATTATAAACTGTGTGGTTCGAGCCCTTGAATGCTGATTGGCCGACAGCCGTGGTATATCATAACGTATACCATATGACAAAACATTTGTTTTTTCCTGTTCTAATTAAGTTGGTAACCAGTAGCAATAAGGTACCTCGGGAGTTTGTGATATATGGCCAATATACCACGGCTAAGGGCTGTGTCCAGGCACTCCACATTGTGTCGTGCAGAAGAACAGCCCTTAGCCCTGGAATAGAGACCATATACCATACTTCCTCAGGCCTTATTGCTGAAGTATTCAATGCAGTAATGCACATTCCTGATTGGATGTTGTGATTTTGTTCTCTGGTTGTGCTTATAATCTGGAATCCTACAAATACTCAGCCAACAACTGATATGTGGTGATAAGGTTACCTTACCTAGACATACCCAGCCAACAACTGATATGTGGTGATAAGGTTCCCTTACCTAGACATACCCAGCCAACAACTGGATGTTATAAAAAAGCATAACAAAGCAAGATGTAGTGACATCTTGTCGTGACATCATAGTTCCAACATCACATATAACTAAAGGGTATAAAAGGTATCTCTGAAGGGAAGTAATGAGTTTCCCTGTGTTTGTGTGTGTGTGTGTCGGTGTGTTGGAGTGTGTGTCAACAACTGATTGTGTGTGTTGGAGTGTGAGTCTGTGTGTGTGAGTGACATGTGTGTGTGATATGTGTGATGTGTGTTATGTGTAGGTGACATACCCAGTCGGTGTGTGTGTGTGTGATGTGTGACATACTCAGCCAACAACTGTATGTGGTGTAAGGTTGTGTACCGGTGTGTTGGAGTGTGACCCAGCCAACAACGGTGTGTGGTGATAAGGACTTGTGTACTCAGCCAACAACTGATATGTGTGTGTGTGTGTAGGTGTGTGTCAGTGTGTTGGAGTGTGAGTCGGTGAAATGCCAACAACTGATATGTGGTGATCGGTGTGTTGGACTGTGCCAACGGTGTGTGTGTGTGTAAGTGTTGTCGGTGTGTTAGAGTACCCAGTCGGTGTGTGATGTGTGTGTATGTGGTGTGTACCCAGCCAAGTGTGTTATAAAAAAGCATAACGGTGTGTGTGTGTGTGTGTGTTTCCCTGTGTTTGTGTGGTGTGTTGTGTGTGAGTGTGTGTGTGTGTTTGTGTGTGTGTAGTCGGTGTGTGTGTCGGTGTGTTGGAGTGTGAGTCGGTGTGTGTGTGTGTAGGTGTGTGTGTGTGTGTTGGAGTGTGTGTCAGTGTGTTTGTGTGTGTAGGTGTGTGTCGGTGTGTTGGAGTGTGTGTCGGTGTGTGTGTCGGTGTGTTGGAGTGTGTGTCGGTGTGTGTGTGTGTGTGTGTAGGTGTGTGTCGGTGTGTTGGAGTGTGAGTCGGTGTGTGAGTCGGTGTGTGTGTGTAGGTGTGTGTCGGTGTGAGTGCCAGGTGTACATGTCGGTGTGTGTGTGTGTCTGTGCGTATGTGTGTCTGTGTCTGTGTGTGTGTGTGTGTGTGTGTATGTGTGTCTGTGTGTGTGTCTGTCTGTGCTTTGTAGATTCATTATCAGCAGCTTTTCCTTATCGTAGGTTCATTATCAGCAGCTTTTCCTTAGCGTAGGTTCATTATCAGCAGCTTTTCCTTATCGTAGGTTCATTATCAGCAGCTTTTCCTTATCGTAGGTTCATTATCAGCAGCTTTTCCTTATCGTAGGTTCATTATCAGCAGCTTTTCCTTATCGTAGGTTCATTATCAGCAGCTTTTCCTTATCGTAGGTACATTATCAGCAGCTTTTCCTTATCGTAGGTTCATTATCAGCAGCTTTTCCTTATCGTAGGTTCATTATCAGCAGCTTTTCCTTATCGTAGGTACATTATCAGCAGCTTTTCCTTATCGTAGGTTCATTATCAGCAGCTTTCAGGTATACACATGAACATGAAAGACACCATACTACGTTTGTTTGCCTGCATCAATGTGGTTACATGCTTTCTTGCATCTGTGTGTTTTGAGGTGGTTCTCACCTGTTTTTCCACAGCCACCAAACCTCCCCAGACATTCCTTATGGGCTCCAATACCACACTTGGAGCACAAGTACCCCTGGTTAAAGATGCCCCTGGAAGAGAGAAGACAGGGATAACCAGTGTTAGTGTGTGTGTGTGTGTGTCTGTGTGTGTGTGTGTGTCTTTGTGTCTTTGTGTGTCTGTGTGTGTGTGTGTCTGTGCGTGTCTGTGCGTTTGTGTGTCTGTCTGTCTGTCTCTCCTCGTCTCTTCTCATCTCATTTCCTCCTCTCTCCTCTCCTCATCTCCTTTCTCTTCTCCTCATCTTTCCTCATCCCTCCTCTCCTCTTCATCTCTCCTCTCCTCATCTTTCCTCTCCTCTCCTCCTCTCCTCTCTCCTCTCCTCATCTTTCCTCCTCCCTCCTCTCTCTTCTCCTCTCCTCTCCTCCTCTCCTCTCCTCATCTTTCCTCTCCTCTCCTCCTCCTCTCTCCTCTCCTCTCCTCATCTTTCCTCCTCTCTCCTCTCCTCTCTCTCTTCTCTCTCTCCTCCTCTCCTCATCTTTCCTCTCCTCTCCCTCCTCTCTCCTCCATCTCTCATCTCTCCTCTCCTCTCCTCTCTCCTCATCTCTCCTCTCCTCTCTCCTCTCCTCTCCTCTCTCCTTTCCTCTCCTCTCCTCATCTTTCCTCCTCTCTCCTCTCCTCCTCCTCTCCTCTCTCTCCTCTCCTCATCTTTCCTCTCCTCTCCTCCTCTCCTCATCTTTCCTCTCCTCTCTCCTCCTCTCCTCATCTCTCCTCTCCTCATCTTTCCTCTCCTCTCCTCCTCTCCTCATCTCCTCTCTCCTCTCCTCTCTCTTCTCCTCTCCTCTCCTCCTCTCCTCTCTCCTCTCCTCTCTCTCTCCTCTCCTCATCTTTCCTCTCCTCTCCTCCTCTCTCCTCTCCTCCTCTCTCTTCTCCTCTCCTCTTCTCTCCTCCTCTCTCCTCTCCTCCTCTCTCTTCTCCTCTCCTCCTCTCTCCTCTCCTCATCTTTCCTCTCCTCTCCTACTCTCTCCTCTCTCTCTCTCTCCTCTCCTCTCCTCCTCTCTCCTCTCCTCTTCTCTCTTCTCCTCTCTCCTCTCCGCCTCTCTCTTCTCCTCTCCTTCTCTCTCCTCTCCTCATCTTTCCTCTCCTCTCCTACTCTTTCCTCTCCTCCTCTCTCTTCTCCTCTCTCTCCTCCTCTCCTCCTCCTCTCTCCTCTCCTCCCTCTCCTCCTATCTCCTCTCCTCCTCTCCTTTCCTCCTCCTCCTCTCCTCTCTCTCTTCTCCTCTCCTCTCCTCATCTTTCCTCTCCTCTCCTCCTCTCCTCTCTCCTCTCCTCATCGTTCCTCCTCTCTCCTCTCCTCCTCTCTCTTCTCCTCTCCTCTCCTCTCCTCATCTTTCCTCTCCTCTCCTCATCTTTCCTCTCCTCTCCCCCTCTCCTCTCTCCTCTCCTCTCCTCATCTTTCCGCTCCTCTCCTCCTCTCTTCTCTCCTCCTCTCCTCTCCTCATCTCTCTCTCCCTCTCCTCTCTCCTCTCCTCTCCTCATCTTTCCTCTCCTCTCCCCTCCTCTCCTCCTCCTCTCCTCTCCTCTCTCTCTTCTCTCTCTCATCTCCTCTCTCCTCTCCTCTCCTTCTCTCTCCTCTCCTCATCTTTCCTCTCCTCTCCTACTCTTTCCTCTCCTCCTCTCTCTTCTCCTCTCTTCTCCTCTCCTCCTCTCTCCTCTCCTCCTCTCTCCCTCCCTCCTCCTCCTTTCCTCTCTCCTTCCTCCTCTCTCCTCCTCCTCTCTTCTCCTCTCCTCTCCTCATCTTTCCTCTCCTCTCCTCCTCTCCTCTCTCCTCTCCTCATCTTTCCTCCTCTCTCCTCTCCTCCTCTCTCTTCTCCTCTCCTCTCCTCTCCTCATCTTTCCTCTCCTCTCCTCATCTTTCCTCTCCTCTCCCCCTCTCCTCTCTCCTCTCCTCTCCTCATCTTTCCGCTCCTCTCCTCCTCTCTTCTCTCCTCCTCTCCTCTCCTCATCTCTCCTCTCCTCTCCTCATCTTTCCTCTCCTCTCCCCTCTCTCTCCTCTCCTCCTCTCTCCTCTCCTCCTCTCTCCTCTCCTCCTCTCTCTTCTCCTCTCTCTCTCCTCTCCTCCTCTCCTTTCCTCTCCTCTCCTCATCTCCTCCTCCTCTCTCTTCCTCCTCTCCTCTCCTCATCTTTCCTCCTCTCTCTTCTCCTCTCCTCTCCTCTCCTCATCTTTCCTCTCCTCTCCTCATTTTTCCTCCTCCTCTCCCCCTCTCTCTTCTCTTCTCTCTCTCCTCTCCTCTCCTCTCCTCTCCTCTCCTCTCCTCATCTTTCCTCTCCTCTCCTCATCTTTCCTCTCCTCTCCCCCCTCTCCTCTCCTCCTCTCCTCTCCTCTCCTCATCTTTCCTCTCCTCTCTCCTCTCTCTCTTCTCTCCTCCTCTCCTCTCCTCATCTCTCCTCTCTCTCCTCTCCTCTCCTCTCCTCATCTTTCCTCTCCTCTCCTCATCTTTCCTCTCCTCCTCATCTTTCCTCTCCTCCTCTCCTCCTCTCCTCTCCTCTCCTCTCCTCATCTTTCCTCCTCTCCTCTCCTCCTACACCTACACACACACACACACCTACACACCTACACACACACACACCTACACACACACACACACACACACACACACCTACACGCACACACCCACACACACACACACACACACACCACCTGCACGCACTCACTACATGACATGTGAATGACAACCTGTGTCTACAAACAATGAGCAATATCTGGATCACACCAGGGCAGATGTGACAAAGACCCAGTAGATGAACCTGTATGACCCCTAACCTCCCATTCTGGGTGGATGACAGTCAGGGGCATTACTAGAACATTGATTGGAACATGCAAGAGGACAACTATACTGTGTGACCCTGTACCTTAGCAGCATGTGGCAGTAGCTACAGGATGTGATTCTGTCAAAGGTGTGCATCTTGAACTCGTGGGAGTTACTGGTGCCGTTCTCTGGACGGATGTTGGATCTACAGGACAAGGGGAGAGAAAAGACGTGAAGAAACAAGACTAGAAAAAACAAAGTTTGTTTTCACTGTCACATTGTGAGATAAGGTATCTGCAGTCATCCATACTGATTTCTATATTATTCCCATTAGTCGTAAAATAGTTAGTTCACAGAGTCCAATAGTGCCAGCTGACATCACTAAACAAAAACACCACCTGGTAGCAAGCCGAGACTTCCTGATTCTTCGGTCAAGTATATTCCTGTTGGACTAAAGTGCTATGACATCATCGGTCTAAATGTCTCTCCTCCTGCTCCTCAATGCGCTGAGCTGAAGTCAGCGTGGGCACAGCAGGTGGCTAACATGAAACAGCAGCGCGTGACAAAACAGCAGTTTGGGATCAGTCCTTAGTCTCTCCAGGGAGCCAAGTGACTCAGTGATTGTGTGTCAAATAAACTGAAAGAGTGTCTCTCTTCACACTCTCTCTACCCCCCTCCAAACTCAATTTAAATTTAACGGCTTTATTGGCTTGGGAAACATATGTTAACATTGCCAAAGCAAGTGAAGTAGATAATAAACAAAAGTTAAATAAAGAATACAAATATATATTAAACATTACACTCACAAAAGTTCCAAAATAATAAAGACATTTTAAATGTCAAATTATGTACAAATACTTAAAGTACAAAAGGGAAAATAAATAAAAATAAATATGGTGTTTGTTCTTCACTGGTTGCCATTTTCTCGTGGCAACAGGTCATAGATCTTGCTGCTGTGATGGCACACTGTGGTATTTCACCCAGTAGATATGGGAGTTTATCAAAATTGGGTTTGTTTTCAAATTCTTTGTGGGTCTATGTAATCTGAGGGAAATATGTGTCTCTAATATGGTCATACATTTGGCAGGAGTTTAGGAAGTGCAGCTCAGTTTCCACCTCATTTTGTGGGCAGTGAGCACATAGGCTGTCTTCTCTTGAGAGCCAGGTCTGCCTTCGGCGGCCTTTCTCAATAGCAAGGCTATGCTCACTGAGTCTGTACATAGTCAAAGCTTCCAAAGTTTGGGGCAGTCACAGTGGTCAGGTATTCTGCCACTGTATACTCTCTATTTATGGCTTTAAAATCTTCTGATAGACTAATTGAAATCATTTGAGTAAATTTTACCTGTGGATGTATTTCAAGGCCTGCCTTCAAACTCAGTGCCTCTTTACTTGACATCATGGGAAAATCAAAAGAAATCAGCCAAGTCTGGTTAATCCTTGGGAGCAATTAACAAATGAATGAAGGTACCACGTTCATCTGTACAAACAACAGTACGCAAGTATAAACACCATGGGACCTCACAGCCATCATTCCTCTCAGGAAGGAGACGCGTTCTGTCTCCGAGAGACGAACGTACTTTGGTGCGAAAAGTGCAAATCAATCCCAGAACAACAGCAAAGGACCTTGTGAAGATGCTGGAGGAAACGGGTACAAAAGTATCTATATCCACAGTAAAAAGAGTCCTATAACGACATAACCTGAAAGGTCGCTCAGCAAGGAAGAAGCCACTGCTCCAAAACCGCCATAAAAAAGCCAGACTACGGTTTGAAACTGCACATGGGGACAAAGATCGTACTTTTTTGGAAAAATGTCCTCTGGTCTGATGAAACAAAAATAGAACTGTTTGGTCATAATGGCCATCGTTATGTTTGGAGGAAAAAGGGTGAGGCTTGCAAGCCAAAGAACACCATCCCAACCGTGAAGCATGGGGGTGGCAGCATCATGTTGTGGGGGTGCTTTGCTGCAGGAGGGACTGGTGCACTTCACAAAATAGATGGCAACATGAGGAAAGGAAAATGATGTGGATATATTGAAGAAACATCTCATGACATCAGTCAGGAAGTTAAAGCTTGGTCGCAAATGGGTCTTCCAAATGGACAATGACCCCAAGCATACTTCCAAAGTTGTGGCAAAATGGCTTAAGGACAACAAAGTCAAGGTATTGGAGAGGCCATCACAAAGCCCTGACCTCAATCCTGTAGAACATTTGTGGGCAGAACTGAAAAAGCGTGTGCGAGCAAGGAGGCCTACAAACCTGACTCAGTTACAGCAGCTCTGTCAGCTCTGTCCCACTTAATGTGGGAAGCTTGTGGAAGGCTACCCAAAACATTTGACCCAAGTGAAACAATTTACAAGCAATGTTACCAAATACTAATTGAGAGCATGTAAACTTCTGACCCACTGGGAATGTGATGAAAAAACTAAAAGCTGAAATAAATCCTTCTCTTTACTATTATTCTGACATTTCACATTCTTAAAATAAAGTAGTGATCCTAACTGACCAAAGACAGGGAATTTTTACTAGGATAAAATGTCAGGAATTGTGAAAAACTGAGTTTAAATGTAGTTGGCTAAGGTGTATGTAAACTTCCGACTTCAACTGTATGTACACTACTATTCAAAAGTTTGTGGGCACTTAGAAATGCCCTTGGTTTTGAAAGAAAAGCACATTTTTTGTCTATTATGATAACATCAAATTGATCAGAAATACAGTGTAGACATTGTTAATGTTGTAAATTACTTTTAAATTACTTTTTGCTTAAGCAGCTGCCCCCTGTTTTGTGTTGCTATAGCAACTGCCCCCCTGCTGTGTGCTGCTATAGCAACTCCCCCTGCTGTGTGTTGCTATAGCAACTGCCCCTCCTGCTGTGTGTTGCTATAGCAGCTGCCTCCCACCCCCTGCTGTGTGTTGCTATAGTAGCTGCCTCCCACCCCCTGCTGTGTGTTGCTATAGCAGCTGCCTCCCACCCCCTGCTGTGTGTTGCTATAGTAGCTGCCTCCCACCCCCTGCTGTGTGTTGCTATAGTAGCTGCCTCCCCCCTGCTGTGTGTTGCTATAGTAGCTGCCTCCCCCTGCTGTGTGTTGCTATAGTAGCTGCCTCCCACCCCCTGCTGTGTGTTGCTATAGTAGCTGCAGCCCCCTGCTGTGTGTTGCTATAGCAGCTGCCTCCCACTGCCCCCCTGCTGTGTGTTGCTATAGCAGCTGCCCCCCTGCTGTGTGTTGCTATACAGCAGCTGCCCCCTGCATTGTGTTGTAAATTGCTTTTAAATAGCAGCTGCTTCCCCTGCTTTGTGTTGCCCCTGTGTGTTGCTATAGCAGCTGCCCCCTGCTGTGTGTTGCTATAGCAGCTGCCCCCTCCTGCTGTGTGTTGCTATAGCAGCTGCCTCCCCCCTGCTGTGTGTTGCTATAGCAGCTGCCTCCCCCCCTGCTTGTGTGTTGCTATAGCAGCTGCCTCCCCTGCTGTGTGTTGCTATAGCAGCTGCCCCCCTGCAGTGTGTTGCTATAGCAGCTGCCTCCCCCCCTGCTGTGTGTTGCTATAGCAGCTGCCCCCCCTGCGCTGTGTGTTGCTATAGCAGCTGCCTCCCCTGCGGTGTGTTGCTATAGCAACTGCCCCCTGCTGTGTGTTGCTGTAGCAACTGCCCCTCCTGCTGTGTGTTGCTATAGCAGCTGCCTCCCACCCCCTGCTGTGTGTTGCTATAACAGATCAACAAATTGATCAGAAATACAGTGTAGACATTGTTAATGTTGTAAATTACTTTTAAATTACTTTTTGCTTAAGCAGCTGCCCCCCCCTGTTTTGTGTTGCTATAGCAGCTGCCCCCCTGCTGTGTGTTGCTATAGCAACTGCCCCCTGCTGTGTGTTGCTATAGCAACTGCCCCTCCTGCTGTGTGTTGCTATAGCAGCTGCCTCCCACCCCCTGCTGTGTGTTGCTATAACAGCTGACCCCCCCTGTGTGTTGCTATAGCAGCTGCCCTGCTGTGTGTTGCTATAGTAGCTGCCTCCCACCCCCTGCTGTGTGTTGCTATAGCAGCTGCCTCCCACCCCCTGCTGTGTGTTGCTATAGCAGCTGCCCCCCTCCCACCCCCTGCTGTGTGTTGCTATAGCAGCTGCTATAGCAGCTGCCCCCCCTGCTGTGTGTTGCTATAGTAGCTGCCTCCCCTGCTGTGTGTTGCTATAGTAGCTGCCTCTATAGCAGCCCCCTGCTGTGTGTTGCTATAGCAGCTGCCCCCCTGCTGTGTGTTGCTATAGCAGCTGCCTCCCACCACCTGCTGTGTGTTGCTATAGTAGCTGCCCCCCCCTCTGCTGTGTGTTGCTATAGCAGCTGCAGCTGCCCCCCTGCTGTGTGTTGCTATAGAGGCTGCTTCCTGTGTGTTGCTATAGCAGCCCTGCTGTGTGTTGCTATAGCAGCTGCCACCCCCCCCTGCTGTGTGTTGCTATAGCAGCTGTGTGTTGCTATAGCAGCTGCCTCCCCCTGCTGTGTGTTGCTATAGCAGCTGCCCCCTGCGGTGTGTTGCTATAGCAGCTGCCCCCCTGCTGTGTGTTGCTATAGCAGCTGCCCCCCCTGCTGTGTGTTGCTATAGCAGCTGCCCCCCCCCTGCTGTGTGTTGCTATAGCAGCTGCCCCCCTGCTGTGTGTGTGTTGCTACCCCCCTAGCAGCTGCCCCCTGCTGTGTGTTGCTATAGCAGCTGCCCCCTGCTGTGTGTTGCTATAGCAGCCCCTGCTGTGTGTTGCTATAGCAGCTGCCCCCCTGCTGTGTGTTGCTATAGCAGCTCCCCCTGCTGTGTGTTGCTATAGCAGCTGCCCCCTGCTGTGTGTTGCTATAGCAGCTGCCCCCCCCCCTGCTGTGTGTTTCTATAGCAGCTGCCACCCCCCTGCGGTGTGTTGCTATAGCAGCTGCCCCCCTGCTGTGTGTTGCTATAGCAGCTGCCCCCTGCTGGTGTGTTGCTATAGCAGCTGCCCACCCCCTGCTTTGTGTTGCTATAGCAGCTGCCCACCCCCCCTGCATTGTGTTGCTATAACAGCTGCCCAACCCCCTGCTGAGTGTTGCTATAGCAGCTGCCACCCCCTGCTGTGTGTTGCTATAGTAGCTGCCCACCCCCTGCTGTGTGTTGCTATAGCAGCTGCCCCCTGCTGTGTGTTGCTATAGCAGCTGCCCCCTGCTGTGTGTTGCTATAGCAGCTGCCCCCTGCCCCCCTGCTGTGTGTTGCTATAGCAGCTGCTGTGTGTTGCTATAGCAGCTGCCCCCTGCCCCCCCTGCTGTGTGTTGCTATAGCAGCTGCCCCTGCTGCTGTGTGTTGCTATAGTACCTGCCCACCCCCCCTGCTGTGTGTTGCTATAACAGCTGCCCAACCCCTGCTGAGTGTTGCTATAGCAGCTGCCCCCCCACCACCTGCTGTGTGTTGCTATAGCAGCTGCCCACCCCCTGCTTTGTGTTGCTATAGCAGCTGCCCACCCCCTGCTTTGTGTTGCTATAGCAGCTGCCCACCCCCTGCTGTGTGTTGCTATAGCAGCTGCCCCCAACCCCTGCTGTGTGTTGATATAGCAGCTGCCCCCACCCCCTGCTTTGTGTTGCATAGCAGCTGCCCACCCCACTGATGTGTGTTGCTATAGCAACTGCCCCCTGCTGTGTGTTGCTATAGCAGCTGCCCCCCACCCCCTGCTGTGTGTTGCTATAGTAGCTGCCCCCCACCACCTGCTGTGTGTTGCTATAGCCCCCCTGCTGTGTGTTGCTATAGTAGCCCCCCTGCTGTGTGTTGCTATAGCAGCTGCCCCCCTGCTGTGTGTTGCTATAGCAGCTGCCTCCCACCCCCTGCTGTGTGTGGCTATAGTAGCTGCACCCCCTGCTGTGTGTTGCTATAGTAGCCCCCCCTGCTGTGTGTTGCTATAGCAGCTGCCCACCCTCCCTGCTGTGTGTTGCTATAGCAGCAGCCCCCCCTGTTGTGTGTTGCTATAGCAGCTGCTATAGTAGCTCCCCCCCCCACCACCTGCTGTGTGTTGCTATAGAAGCTGCCCCCTGTTGTGTGTGTTATAGCAGCCCCCCACCACCTGCTGTGTGTTGCTATAGCAGCTGCCCCCCCACCACCTGCCCCCCCACCCCAAACTGATTGTAAATGCAGTTGTCAGTGCCAACAACGTATCTAATAGTAACAGATCCTTTGATCTCCTCGTCCTCCTCCTCCTCTCTAAAATAAGTACAGTATGACAAGTTCCCCTCTCCCCCCACTAGCATTACCAGGTGTGTTTGTGTTTGGCTGATGACACGTACCTGTTAGTACACAGGTGGGAGTGAAGTCCCCAGCAAATGACTGAAAGAGACCACATAGGACTTGGCAGGGACAATAGTCCTATGGCCAACTGTGCACTTAGTTCAGTCAATGGCCTACTTGTTAAAACGCATTCTGAGTAAGAACCACTATTCAGCCTCTTTGTCAAGACATTGTTAGATCTCCAGCCTATTGCAGAGATTCAGTCCAGAGATTCAGTCCATTTCATATACTGGGGTTTATTGAAGTATACGCCACCGGTGATGCATTTGATCCAGTAAGCATCCCCTTTAAATTTAAATAGATTATACATCCCCTTTCTTTTAAATATATTATACATCCCCGTTATATTTAAATAGATTATACATCCCCTTTAAATTTAAATAGATTATACATCCCCTTTATATTTAAATAGATTATACATCCCCTTTCTTTTAAATATATTATACATCCCCTTTATATTTAAATAGTTATACATCCCCTTAATATTTAAATAGTTTATACATCCCCTTTATATTTAAATAGATTATACATCCCCTTTATATTTAAATAGTCTTATACATCCCCTTTATATTTAAATAGTTTATACATCCCCTTTATATTTAAATACATTATACATCCCATTTATATTTAAATAGATTATACATCACACTTATATTTAAGAACACTCACAACATCACACCGCTACAGGATTTAAGAGGTAGACTTGGGACAGAACACTCACAACACTCACACCGCTACAGGAGTGAGGCAGAGGTGAGACATGGGACAGAAGACACAACACTACACCGCTACAGGAGTGAGGCAGAGGTGAGACATGGGACAGAACACTCACAACACTCACACCGCTACAGGAGTGAGGCAGAGGTGAGACATGGGACAGAAGACTCACAACACTCACACCGCTACAGGAGTGAGGCAGAGGTGAGACATGGGACAGAAGACTCACAACACTCACACCGCTACAGGAGTGAGGCAGAGGTGAGACATGGGACAGAAGACTCACAACACTCACACCGCTACAGGAGTGAGGCAGAGGTGAGACATGGGACAGAAGACTCACAACACTCACACCGCTACAGGAGTGAGGCAGAGGTGAGACATGGGACAGAAGACTCACAACACTCACACCGCTACAGGAGTGAGGCAGAGGTGAGACATGGGACAGAAGACTCACAACACTCACACCGCTACAGGAGTGAGGCAGAGGTGAGACATGGGACAGAAGACTCACATGGCCATGCCAAACTGCTCCAGCCACTTCTTCCTCAGCTCCTTGGTCTTGAAGAAGAACTCGAAGCCGCTCTGCCCCTGGTCGTGTGCTAGGTAGAGCCCATAGGACCACTACAACAGAGGGATGAGAATGTCAACTAGAAAGAGACAGAGCAGTAGATAGAGGGGGTCATCAAGCGGTAGAAGATGGGAGTGAACATAGAAAGAGAGAGAGAGGACAGAGAGAGAGGACAGAGAGAGAGAGGACAGAGAGAGAGAGGACAGAGAGAGAGAGGACAGAGAGAGAGAGGACAGAGAGAGGACAGAGAGAAAGAAAGAGAGAGACATTTGAAATGTCTATCCTTTTGGAACTTCTGTGAGTGTAATGTTTACTGTTAATTTGTATTGTTTATTTCACTTTTGTTTATTATCTACTTCACTTGCATTTGGCAATGTTAACATATGTCTCCCATGCCAATAAAGCCCTTAAATTGAAATTTAATTGAGAGAGAAAGAGAGAGTTCCCAGAGTTCTCCTGGCCAGGTGTCCATGTAGCCCCAGACAAGACACTTCAGGACTTAATCACTAACGATTAGCCACTTCAAAGACGAGCCATTACTCCAGCCTCTGTGATAACAACCTGCTACAACCACCTCTCCTTGTTAATACTCAGAGAGGAAGTTGTCTTGAAAAATGTAACTCTGATCCAAATGTCGGCACAATAAACAAGTGGTAATATTGTGTGTTCTGCTGTAATAGGCCTCTGTAGCCTGAATGTTCTGTACTGCTCAGTGCACAGGGAAGCTGTATCCTACATGTACTGTACTGCTCAGTGCACAGGGAAGCTGTATCCTACATGTTCTGTACTGCTCAGTGCACAGGGAAGCTGTGTCCTACATGTACTGTACTGCTCAGTCAGTGCTCAGGGAAGCTGTGGCCTACATGTACTGTACTGCTCAGTGCACAGGGAAGCTGTATCCTACATGTACTGTACTGCTCAGTGCACAGGGAAGCTGTATCCTACATGTACTGTACTGCTCAGTGCACAGGGAAGCTGTATCCTACATGTACTGTACTGCTCAGTCAGTGCTCAGGGAAGCTGTATCCTACATGTACTGTACGCTCAGTGCACAGGGAAGCTGTGTCCTACATGTACTGTACTGCTCAGTGCACAGGGAAGCTGTATCCTGACATGTACTGTACTGCTCAGTGCACAGGGAAGCTGTATCCTACATGTACTGTACTGCTCAGTGCACAGGGAAGCTGTATCCTACATGTACTGTACTGCTCAGTGCACAGGGAAGCTGTATCCTACATGTACTGTACTGCTCAGTGCACAGGGAAGCTGTATCCTACATGTACTGTACTGCTCAGTGCACAGGGAAGCTGTATCCTACATGTACTGTACTGCTCAGTGCACAGGGAAGCTGTATCCTACATGTACTGTACTGCTCAGTGCACAGGGAAGCTGTATCCTACATGTACTGTACTGCTCAGTCAGTGCTCAGGGAAGCTGTATCCTACATGTACTGTACTGCTCAGTGCACAGGGAAGCTGTGTCCTACATGTACTGTACTGCTCAGTGCACAGGGAAGCTGTATCCTACATGTACTGTACTGCTCAGTGCACAGGGAAGCTGTATCCTACATGTACTGTACTGCTCAGTGCACAGGGAAGCTGTATCCTACATGTACTGTACTGCTCAGTGCACAGGGAAGCTGTATCCTACATGTACTGTACTGCTCAGTGCACAGGGAAGCTGTATCCTACATGTACTGTACTGCTCAGTGCACAGGGAAGCTGTATCCTACATGTACTGTACTGCTCAGTGCACAGGGAAGCTGTATCCTACATGTACTGTACTGCTCAGTGCACAGGGAAGCTGTATCCTACATGTACTGTACTGCTCAGTGCTCAGGGAAGCTGTATCCTACATGTACTGTACTGCTCAGTGCTCAGGGAAGCTGTATCCTACATGTACTGTACTGCTCAGTGCACAGGGAAGCTGTATCCTACATGTACTGTACTGCTCAGTGCACAGGGAAGCTGTATCCTACATGTACTGTACTGCTCAGTGCTCAGGGAAGCTGTATCCTACATGTACTGTACTGCTCAGTGCACAGGGAAGCTGTATCCTACATGTACTGTACTGCTCAGTGCTCAGGGAAGCTGTATCCTACATGTACTGTACTGCTCAGTGCACAGGGAAGCTGTGCTCATAAAACAATAAAAACAGACCTTAAAAAGGCCATCTGGGATTTAAACAACAACAAATGGATGCGTCAAGTCCAGATTTCCCCTTTAAAGTGGCCTTTAGGTTATAGTCCCATTCATCACTCAGAGCTCAGAGGGCAGGGGTCAGGCTAAGCCACCAGCCAATCAGATAAGCAAAAGAGAGCCTCTTGGCCAATCACACAGGGTGTGTAGGGGGGTAGGTGAAGGGGTGTGTGAAAACAGGTACAGTATAAACCAGCTTATCTGGATGAGTAGGTCTCTAGACTTATAGGATAGACAATGGTCTTAAAGTAACAGGAACGATGCATGTTGCTGATGGTCTTAAAGTAACAGCATGTTGCTGATGGTCTTAAAGTAACAGGCACGATGCATGTTGCTGATGGTCTTAAAGTAACAGGAACGATGCACGTTGCTGATGGTCTTAAAGTAACAGGAATGATGCAAGTTGCTGATGGTCTTAAAGTAACAGGAACGATGCACGTTGCTGATGGTCTTAAAGTAACAGGAACGATGCATGTTGCTGATGGTCTTAAAGTAACAGCACGTTGCTGATGTTCTTAAAGTAACAGGAACGATGCACGTTGATGATGGTCTTAAAGTAACAGGAGCGATGCACGTTGCTGATGGTCTTAAAGTAACAGGAACGATGCATGTTGCTGATGGTCTTAAAGTAACAGGAACGATGCATGTTGCTGATGGTCTTAAAGTAACAGGAACGATGCATGTTGCTGATGGTCTTAAAGTAACAGCATGTTGCTGATGGTCTTAAAGTAACAGGAGCGATGCATGTTGCTGATGGTCTTAAAGTAACAGGAACGATGCACGTTGCTGATGTTCTTAAAGTAACAGGAACGATGCACGTTGCTGATGGTCTTAAAGTAACAGGAACGATGCATGTTGCTGATGGTCTTAAAGTAACAGGAGCGATGCATTTTGCTGATGGTCTTAAAGTAACAGCATGTTGCTGATGGTCTTAAAGTAACAGGAGCGATGCATGTTGCTGATGGTCTTAAAGTAACAGCATGTTGCTGATGGTCTTAAAGTAACAGGAACGATGCACGTTGCTGATGGTCTTAAAGTAACAGCACGTTGCTGATGGTCTTAAAGTAACAGGAACGATGCACGTTGATGATGGTCTTAAAGTAACCGCACGTTGCTGATGGTCTTAAAGTAACAGGAACGATGCATGTTGCTGATGGCCTTAAAGTAACAGGAACGATGCATGTTGCTGATGGTCTTAAAGTAACAGGAACGATGCATGTTGCTGATGGCCTTAAAGTAACAGGAATGATGCATGTTGCTGATGGCCTTAAAGTAACAGGAACGATGCATGTTGCTGATGGCCTTAAAGTAACAGGAACGATGCATGTTGCTGATGGTCTTAAAGTAACAGGAACGATGCATGTTGCTGATGGCCTTAAAGTAACAGGAACGATGCATGTTGCTGATGGCCTTAAAGTAACAGGAACGATGCATGTTGCTGAGATTTTATAAATATTTTCTTATTTTTTTTAACAAATGAGAGCTATTATAATAAGCCAAAATGATGATTATCTCCGGCAACCAATTCTACAATGTATCATTATCCAGAACGGTGGATATCATACATCAGGCGCTTGTTGTTGCTGTGTGTGTGTGTGTGTGTGTGTGTGTGTGTGTGTGTGTGTGTGTGTGTGTGTGTGTGTGTGTGTGTGTGTGTGTGTGTGTGCGTGTGTGTGTGTGTGTTTGTGTTCGTACCATCAGGCACAAGGAGATGTTTCATAAAAACACCATCTGGAGTGAAAAATCAAGCTGTTCCATCCTTCAAACCAACACAATTATCTAATGAATCAACGTGGCAATCTGAATACGTGTCTGAGTCGCTTTTAGTCAAACACCTCCTAAAAGTTACATCACTAAATAAAAGTATAGCACGTCTCCGTCTGGACAGTACCGTCTGAGCTGCAACAAACACATCCCTTAAACATAATAATTAAAGTGGGAATAAATTGAAGAATGATAAAAAGCTATAATTGTATTATGTGCACTCCGTCATGAATACACACACACACACACACGCACACGCACACACCTTTCTGGTCTCCTTGTCTGACGTGGGGTTGTTAGTGATCTTGAAGTGATACAGGGTGATCACCTCCTTCATCTCGTAGTTGTCTCCTCTCCTCTTACAGAGGATCACAGCAGCATCGAACAGGAAGATGTGCCTGTCAGGGGGAAAAAAAATCACAGAGGTAGAAAGATTTGTTGTTGTTGTTGTTGTTGTTGTTGTTGTTGTTGTTGTTGTTGTTGTTGACAGGACTATTTCACAGTGCTTCATTCCCCCAAATACACAACGTTTCCTCTTTACAGTCTTGGTCAGATGAGATAATAATAATAATAATAATAACTTTCTTTGTATGGTGCTTTTCAATGCAGGTAACAAAGAGCTTCACGTCACAAATTAATAAAAGAAAAGTACTGACAAAACAAACAAAAACAGGAGGAAGGAAATGAAACAACATATCGAATTAAAATCATACATTGAAGTCATACATTAAAAACGTCTTTATAAATGTGTTTCTTCAGCAGAGATTTAAAAAGAGACACTGAATCTACAAGGAGGAGAAATGACGGACACCATTCTGTGAGCTAACAGGATTTAAAAAGAGACACTGAATCTACAAGCCCTGATCATTGACTCTAATTAGGCTATTTTTGTTATATGATAAAAGCAGGACCGGACAACCTGATTTACATGCTGCTCGAGGTTCAAGTCATGGTCACAGAAGACACCAATGTTTCTGGCAAGAGGCTTTACATTGGGTTCTAGCGAGGTGGGGACGAAATAAATCATAAATCAAAAGATCATTTGGTTCCCATGGTAACCCTCTTCGCAACGCTATTATCAGATCATTTGGTTCCCATGGTAACCCTCTTCGCAATGCTATTATCAGTGCATTTGGTTCCCATGGTAACCCTCTTCGCAACAATATTATCAGATCATTTGGTTCCCATGGTAACCCTCTTCGCAACGATATTGTCAGAGCATTTGGTTCCCATGGTAACCCTTTCACAACACTATTATTAGAGCATTTGGTTCCCATGGTAACCCTCTTCACAACACTATTATCAGAGCATTTCTAATGCCCAATTAGTTATAGTTTTAAATGCATTTAAATAGGCAGGTCAGTTAAGAACAAATGATTATGCATAATGCACTAGAATAGTTTCTCATAAACATCTATAACTGCATTCACAAAGCATTATGAGCAGCATATGCAATGTAGCAGCACACACACACACACACACACACACACACACACACACACACACACACACACACACACACACACACACACACACACACACACACAGACACAGACACACACACACACACACACACAGACAGACCAGACAGACACACACACACACACACACACACACAGACACACACACACACACACACACACAGACAGACCAGACAGACACACACACACACGCACACACACACAGACCAGACAGACATCTCACCGGTCCTGTTTGGCACGTTTGTCGCCTGAGGCGAAGCGTACCTCTCCATCTCCTTTCGGTCTGCCATACACACTAAGAGACTGATTCTGGAAAAGGGGGGAGACAGAGGTCACACTCAAAACCCAAACTATCTTCACAACGGCTTTGTTATCAAGATTAATTGCTTACAAGGTTTTCAATGGATTTCTGATACTGGGCTATGTCTCTCAGGGTTTCGTTGTCTCTCTTAACTTCATTGATGTACTGGGCCAGGTCCTACAGTACACAACACAAAACAACAAACATCAAGAGTTGACATTCCAGATGGGTGCATTTTGACAGACTATAGATTCCAGATGGGTGCATTTTGACAGACTGTACATTCCAGATGGGTGCATTTTGACAGACTGTACATTCCAGATGGGTGCATTTTGACAGACTGTACATTCCAGATGGGTGCATTTTGACAGACTGTACATTCCAGATGGGTACATTTTGACATACTGTACATTCCAGATGGGTGCATTTTGACAGACTGTACATTCAAGATGGTTGCATTTTGACAGACTGTACATTCAAGATGGGTGCATTTTGACAGACAGTACATTCCAGATGGGTGCATTTTGACAGACTGTCGATTCCAGATGGGTGCATTTTGACAGACTGTACATTCCAGATGGGAGATTTTGACAGACTGTACATTCCAGAGGGGTGCATTTTGACAGACTGTACATTCCAGATGGGTGCATTTTGACAGACTGTACATTCCAGATGGGTGCATTTTGACAGACTATAGATTCCAGATGGGTGCATTTTGACAGACTGATCATTCAAGATGGTTGCATTTTGACAGACTGTAGATTCCAGATGGGTGCATTTTGACAGACTGTACATTCCAGATGGGTGCATTTTGACAGACTATAGATTCCAGATGGGTGCATTTTGACAGACTGATCATTCAAGATGGTTGCATTTTGACAGACTGTAGATTCCAGATGCATTTTGACAGACTGTACATTCAAGATGGTTGCATTTTGACAGACTGTCGATTCCAGATGGGTGCATTTTGACAGACTGTCGATTCCAGATGGGTGCATTTTGACAGACTGTCGATTCCAGATTGCATTTTGACAGACTGTCGATTCCAGATGGGTGCATTTTGACAGACTGTCGATTCCAGATGGGTGCATTTTGACAGACTGTCGATTCCAGATGGGTGCATTTTGACAGACTGTCGATTCCAGATGGGTGCATTTTGACAGACTGTCGATTCCAGATGGGTGCATTTTGACAGACTGTCGATTCCAGATGGGTGCATTTTGACAGACTGTCGATTCCAGATGGGTGCATTTTGACAGACTGTCGATTCCAGATGGGTGCATTTTGACAGACTGTACATTCCAGATGGGTGCATTTTGACAGACTGTCGATTCCAGATGGGTGCATTTTGACAGACTGTCGATTCCAGATGGGTGCATTTTGACAGACTGTCGATTCCAGATGGGTGCATTTTGACAGACTGTCGATTCCAGATGGGTGCATTTTGACAGACTGTCGATTCCAGATGGGTGCATTTTGACAGACTGATCATTCCAGATGGGTGCATTTTGACAGACTGATCATTCCAGATGGGTGCATTTTGACAGACTGTCGATTCCAGATGGGTGCATTTTGACAGACTGTCGATTCCAGATGGGTGCATTTTGACAGACTGTCGATTCCAGATGGGTGCATTTTGACAGACTATAGATTCCAGATGGGTGCATTTTGACAGACTATAGATTCCAGATGGGTGCATTTTGACAGACTATAGATTCCAGATGGGTGCATTTTGACAGACTATAGATTCCAGATGGGTGCATTTTGACAGACTATAGATTCCAGATGGGTGCATTTTGACAGACTGTATGAGTGTTTTCTAACGCTCTTCCATACAGTAGCCTAGGTAATAGGTGTCACGCCCTGACCTTAGAGAGCCTTTTTATGTCTCCATTTGGTTTGGTCAGGGTGTGATTTGGGTGGGCATTTTATGTTCTGTTTTCTATGTTTTTGTATTTCTATGTTTTGGTCGGGTATAGTTCTCAATCAGGGACAGCTGTCTATCGTTGTCTCTGATTGGGAACCATACTTAGGTAGCCTTTTTCCCTGTTGTCATTGTGGGAAATGATCTTTAGTTAGGGGCACTACAGCCCTCGTACGCTTCACGGTCGTTTCCTTGTTTTGTTGGCGACATTTTACAAAATAAAATCAATTGTAAGCTCACCACGCTGCACCTTGGTCTCATTTCGACGACGGCCGTGACAATTAGGTCACAGTTTCTTCATTAGTTCTGTACTAGAGTCGAGCAATATTATCATGATGTAAATCCTACCCCCCTGCAATGTCAACAATTTTCAAGAGGTCTCTCTCCCTCTCTCTCTCTGAGCAACATGATGAATGACTTTGCCAGAGAACATTGTGTAAATTTTCATCTCAACACAGCCATCACTAACATTGAGTGGCTGCTGCCAACATACTGAATCAATCTCTAGCCACTTTAATAATGAAAAATAACAAATGTATCACTAGTGACTTTAAACAAAGCCACTGTTCTGATTCAAGTAGCTCAATTTAAAAACCCGTCTATCTTCAGAGCTGAAAACCACCTCGTTGCTGTTGCATGTGATTTGATTTGATTTACATACATAACTGACTATATACAGTAATACAAACATTACTAACTATATACAGTAATACATATATAACTACTATATACAGTAATACATATATAACTACTATATACAGTAATACATATATAACTAACTATATACAGTAATACATACATAACTAACTATATACAGTAATACATATATAACTACTATATACAGTAATACATATATAACTACAGTAATACATATATAACTACTATATACAGTAATACATATATAACTACTATATACAGTAATACATATATAACTACTATATACAGTAATACATATATAACTACAGTAATACATATATAACTAACTATATACAGTAATACATATATAACTACAGTAATACATATATAACTAACTATATACAGTAATACATACATAACTAACTATATACAGTAATACATATATAACTACTATATACAGTAATACATATATAACTACAGTAATACATATATAACTACTATATACAGTAATACATATATAACTACTATATACAGTAATACATATATAACTGACTATATACAGTAATACATGCATAATCACAGTAATACATATATAACTACAGTAATACATATATAACTACTATATACAGTAATACATATATAACTACTATATACAGTAATACATATATAACTACTATATACAGTAATACATATATAACTACTATATACAGTAATACATATATAACTACTATATACAGTAATACATACATAACTGACTATATACAGTAATACATACATAACTAACTATATACAGTAATACATATATAACTACTATATACAGTAATACATATATAACTACTATATACAGTAATACATATATAACTGACTATATACAGTAATACATACATAACTAACTATATACAGTAATACATACATAACTGACTATATACAGTAATACATATATAACTACAGTAATACCAATATAACTACTATATACAGTAATACATACATAACTAATTATATACAGTAGTACATATATAGCTACAGTAATACATATATAACTACTATATACAGTAATACATACATAACTACAGTAATACATATATAACTACTATATACAGTAATACATACATAACTACAGTAATACATATATAACTACTATATACAGTAATACATATATAACTACAGTAATAAGTACATAACTAACTATATAGAGTAACCAGAGACTGCTTGGCTTGTGTGTGCGTGTGTGCATGTGTGTGTGTGTGTGTGTGGGTGTGTGCATGCGTGTGTGTGTGTGCGTGTGTGTGTTCATGTGTGTGTGTGTGTGTGTGTGTGTGGTTCAGGTGAGCAGAGTAACAACTCATACCTTTATGGCATCCAGGGCCATCCGCAAATTGCTCTTGTCACCCGCATCGTGAGTGTGTTTCACTAATTCCTGTCGTTGGATCAAAACACAAGAACAATAAGTGAGTGACAAGTCTTCATACAGTATTTATTCTGTTTTCACCAGCTAGATAATTAACCATACAGAGCCCTGACAGGAGTCCTGAGAGAAGCCCTGACAGGAGTCCTGAGAGAAGCCCTGACAGGAGTCCTGAGAGAAGCCCAGACAGGAGTACTGAGAGAAGCTCTGAGAGAAGCCCAGACAGAAGCCCAGACAGGAGTCCTGAGAGAAGCTCTGAGAGAAGCCCAGACAGGAGTCCTGAGAGAAGCTCTGAGAGAAGCCCAGACAGGAGTCCTGAGAGAAGCTCTGAGAGAAGCCCAGACAGGAGTACTGAGAGAAGCCCAGACAGGAGTACTGAGAGAAGCCCTGACAGGAGTCCTGAGAGAAGCCCTGACAGGAGTCCTGAGAGAAGCCCAGACAGGAGTACTGAGAGAAGCCCTGACAGGAGTCCTGAGAGAAGCCCTGACAGGAGTCCTGAGAGAAGCCCAGACAGGAGTCCTGAGAGAAGCCCTGACAGGAGTCCTGAGAGAAGCCCTGACAGGAGTCCTGAGAGAAGCCCTGACAGGAGTCCTGAGAGAAGCCCAGACAGGAGTACTGAGAGAAGCTCTGAGAGAAGCCCAGACAGAAGCCCAGACAGGAGTCCTGAGAGAAGCCCAGACAGGAGTCCTGAGAGAAGCTCTGAGAGAAGCCCAGACAGGAGTCCTGAGAGAAGCTCTGAGAGAAGCCCAGACAGAAGCCCAGACAGGAGTCCTGAGAGAAGCCCAGACAGGAGTCCTGAGAGAAGCTCTGAGAGAAGCCCAGACAGGAGTACTGAGAGAAGCTCTGAGAGAAGCCCAGACAGGAGTACTGAGAGAAGCCCAGACAGGAGTGAGAAAAACAGAGATGACCGGTAGGCATTAGGCATTCTCTCTTCTCTCTCTACCTGACAGTTCAGCTACAGATCAACATCATAGACACACAGTGTTAACCAAGGTTCTATCATGCTATAAATGTGCTGCGTTTATCAGGTGATGTTGTGTTGTTTGACATTTATGAGATGTTTCTTCTCATTTAATACCTCAGAAATAGAGAAATAAACAAGGACAACCAAACAAAGTGATCACTAATGGGGCCCGGCTCCACAAGGGGGCAAAAGGGGGCTTAGCCCCCTCAGTTGAAATTTGTGCTCCCTCAGTTTTCGTTTAATGTCCTTATATAAAAAAATAGCTCAAAAAGTTTTTAAAAATGATTTAGTGGCAGGTTGCCGCAAAATCTGAATCTCCGCTGCACTGTGTCAGCACAATGGACAGAGCAGGTAGCGGAATGTGTAGGGGGGTTATGGTAAGCCACTGGTTAGGTATGACCCTTTCGGGCCTCCATAAAAAGCTGGAAAAACACTTATCTGTAGTCGGCTAAGTGAATACTGTAATGTTCAGTTTAGTTTATATATGTTATCCCCTTTGCCATTCATTTTCATTGCTGCGCAGATGATACACAACTTTACATTTCTGTGTCACCAGAGGATTTCAGCTCTACTGATACATTAATAGACTGCATTACCTAGGTGTCTGGCTAGACTGCAAACTCTCCTTCCAGACTCATATCAAACATCTCCAATACAAAATCAAATCTAGAGTCGGCTTTCTATTCCACAACAAAGCCTCCTTCACTCACGTCGCCAAACTTACCCTAGTAAAACTGACTATCCTACCAATTCTCGACTTTGGCGATGTCATCTACAAAATAGCCTCCAACACTCTACTCAGCAAACTGGATGCAGTTTATCACAGTGCCATCTGTTTTGTTACTAAATCACCTTATACCACCCACCACTGCGACCTGTATGCTCTAGTCGGCTGGCCCTCGCTACATGCAAATGAGAACTTGTTCTCAACTAGCCTACCTGGTTAAATAAAGGTGAAATAAATAATAAAAAAGTGATTTAAATACATGAATGGCTCACAACTTCCTCCAGCTAAATCAAGACAAGACAGAGGTACTTATTGTTGGAGCCAAAGCACAGAGACATAATCTAGCCGCAAGGGCAATAAACAGACAATAAATATATAAAATACCAGGTGAAAACATGGCAGCTAATCTGTCACTGCCATGATGGATATCAGAAATTGGCTTCGCCAAAGTACCCAAACAAAACCAGAAGGAGAAGGAGAAGGAGAAGGAGAGGGAGAAGGAGAAGGAGAGGGAGCAGGAGAGGGAGAAGGAGAAGGAGAAGGAGAGGGAGAAGGAGAAGGAGAAGGAGAGGGAGAAGGAGGAAGGAGAGGGAGAAGGAGAAGGAGAGGGAGAAGGAGAAGGAAGGGAGAGGAGAAGGAGAAGGAGAAGGAGAAGGAGAGAGGAGAAGGAGAGGAGAAGGAGAGGGAGAGGGAGAAGGAGAAGGAGAAGGAGAAGGAGAAGGAGAAGGAGAAGGAGAAGGAGAAGGAGAAGGAGAAGGAGAGGGAGAAGGAGAAGGAGAAGGAGAAGCAGCATTAAACCACAGAAGCCGCCGCCCAGTAGTGATGATGCTGCCAAACTCCAGCTAGCTCTGTGTGCAGAGGCTCTCCACCCTTCTACCACCGCCTCCAGTATAATGGCTCAACAGCCCCCACCACCTCCAACTGTTCCTGATGATCTTGAAACAGAGGAGCCAGCCCAGGTTAGCTTAGATTCCTAGCCGCAGGTTCTGTCCGAAAACATTTATTTAATTGCAACTGGTTATTATTTTTTTTTAAACTGCATCTTCTGGCAACTGGGGCTTCCTTGGAGATGCTAAGCCCACACCGGATACAGACCAGAAACAGCTTCACCGCCCTGGATCCAGAGGTTCCAGCGTCTTTCGATTTGGGATTGGATCCGGATGTACCTGCGTTCGTCATCCTCTGTTCTATCTCTCAAGCTGGTGGCTTCTACTTTGGGTTCAGATCCTAAGAGCACCCATCCTCATCAGACCATGAGGCTGTCTTATAGACTCCGGCCCAATCGTCCTCCACAATGGATACTACAGCCTGGAGCAAGAGTACAGGACATTACAAGGCTGCTTCCGAACATTCTACCACAGATGCCGGGGAACTGACGCTGTCATAGTCCATGTGGAGCAAACAGCATCAGGAAGGCTAGCTCGGAAGCTCTGAAAATGGATTTAAAATATATATTTGAAACTAGGTAAGTCAGATAAGAAGAAATTTACCGGGGAACAGTGGGTTAATTGCCTTGTTCAAAGGCAGAAAGACCGATTTTTACCTTGTCAGCTTGGGAATTTGATCCAGCAACCTTTTGGTTAATGGCCAAACGCTCTACCAACTAAGCTACCTGCCGCCCCAAGAACTGATTCTAGCAATGAAAGATTCCAAAAAGTGGCCAATGATTTCAGTTCCGGTACCATCATTGGGACCCGGGTGTGAAAGATCTAGCAGGCTACTGGCATTACACATCTGTCTAAAAGACTACTGTAGCTCTGTTGGAATCACTTTTATAGATAACTTCGATACCTTCTGGAAACAGAAGATTTTTTTTACAGGAATGACCACCCAAATCATCTTGGCTTTTCAAGGCTGCATTGAGACAATGACTTATCAATGAGCCCCAAGAACAGCTCAGTTAATCCCTTCCATTGTGTTGCTGAGTTGTCAAAATGCTACAGCGAATGTATATTATTCCAGGGGCAGAGACAATGAAAGTAACTTAATGTATGTCCCTTGACTACCCTGAATACCTGTGTTGATCCTACAGCTATTGTATGCAGTAATTATGTGCCTATGTATCAGAGTTATTCTGTTGGCACTGAGGCGGTGTGCACTAGGAGGAAATCCACTGTGTGCAGCTCACCGTGCTCATCAGCTCCAGTATAAATAACATGAGCATGTCTACTTCCGATAAGCTTCTCAGTAAAGTAATAAAACACAATCAAGCTTCCCATAAAAGTGCTAAAAATAGCCCACATTAACATATGTAGCCAAAGAAACAAGGGTCATAAAATCAATAACTTGCTAGTAACAGATGACACTGATATTCCGACTACAGTGGTAGCAATACATCGTTATAAAATCTAAAGAAAAGACAGAAATGCCAATGGGAGCGGTCTATATTCAGAACCACATTCATTTAAAGCTTAGAGGGGATCTCATGTTAAATACTGTTGCTACAGTAATATTGCTACAGGTTCATCTGCCTCACCTAAAGCCCATTCTTGTGGGAAGCTGGGTAACTGACTCAACACTTAACAAAGAGCTGTAGTTAGTTTCAGAATGGGTGGCAAGAAATAAGTTAGTTCAAAATATGTCAAATCATTCAATAAAAACCCTAAACCTCATCTAAATCTTGTAATGGAGAATGTGGAAATTTAGTCAATTGAGGTGACTAAACTGCTTGCAGTAACCCTGGATTGTAAGCGATCATGGTCAAAACATGTTGATACAACAGTAGCTAAGATGGGGAGAAGTCTGTCCATAATAAAGGGCTGTTCTGCCTTCATAACAACACTATCAACAAGGTAGGTCTTACAGCTCTTAGTTTTGACATTCCTGAACTATTGTTTAGTTGTGTGGTCAGGTGCCACAAAGAGAGATTCCTGAAAATGGTCTAGGGCACTGCATTGCAGTGCTAGCTGTGCCACCAGAGACTCTGGGTTCGTGCCCAGGCTCTGTCGCAGCCGGCCCGTGACCAGGAGGTCCGTGGGGCAACGCACAATTGGCCTAGTGTCGTCCGGGTTAGGGAGGGCTTGGCCGGTAAGGATATCCTTGTCTCATCGCGCACCAGCGACTCCTGTGGCGGGCCTACCACACACATCTATACAACCCCACACACATTTATTCTACCACACACACATCTATGCTACCACACACACACACACACACATCTATACCACACACACACCTGGAAATTACATTCCAACCAACACCATAATCTTGAATAGGACATAAAAAGGTGGGATTCCATGAAAGGTGTGTGTGTGTGTGTGTGTGTGTGTGTGTGTGTGTGTGTGTGTGTGTGTGTGTGTGTGTGTGTGTGTGTGTGTGTGTGTGTGTGTGTGTGTGTGTGTGTGTGTGTGTGTGTGTGTGTGTGTGTGTGTGTGTGTGGCTTTAATTGCTTTCCTGTAGCTGGCTTGGCGTAAACAAGACATCTAGGCCGTCTGTCTGTCCTTGTGGTGGAGGATAAGGAAGGTTACCATGCATGTCCTTCACACACACACACAGCCAAGCCCAATTAAATGACTTACTTCCCCTCTCCTTCAGTCCCCTCCCGCTGGGTCGTATGCGTCAGCCTAGCACTCCTCAAATCCCAGGTGTCACTCAAGCTGAATCTGGCCATTACTATCACAAGCAACGTGACAGGACCCTATTTTTCATCCTCTGCTCCTAACACCCACCCACACAGGGACTGTACATAGTACAGGCTTACTGATGGATTCCAGTTCTAGTGAGTTTAGGGAACAGAAAGACATTAATGGAGAGGAACGAGAGTAAAGAGTGAAAGAGAGATGGAGAGAGAGAGAAAGACAAAGGGAAAGAGGGAGAGCATTCTGACACTACTGGCATATTGATGGATTCTGGTTAGAGTGAGTTGGGGACTGAGCCAGAGACTTTCTTCCCTGATCTCCCCCCTCCATCTCCCTCCATCCCAACCTTACCTCCACTACCTCCCTCCTTCCTGCCCCAGGAGCAGGCTCCCTCCAGTGGAGCGGATCAGGGGCCTGTCACATGCCCGGTCCCCAGGGAAGTGAGAGGAGTGAAGCGGGACGACGATGAGAGAAGTGAGGAGAGGACCTGACCACCAGTCACGCATGTCAACCCTCTAGATGCGTAAACACAAACCCACACCTTTTTAACTAGCCCCTGACTGCTAACCTGTCCGCTCACGCAGTGGTGATGTCTGCGAGAGCTGCAGGGGTCAGGGCAGGAGGGCTGATTGACTGACTCTAGTGGTGACGTCTAGGAGAGCAGCAGGAGTCAGGGCCAGAGGGCTGATGGACTGACTCTAGTGGTGACGTCTAGGAGAGCTGCAGGAGTCAGGGCCAGAGGGCTGATGGACTGACTCTAGTGGTGACGTCTAGGAGAGCTGCAGGAGTCAGGGCCAGAGGGCTGATTGACTGACTCTAGTGGTGACGTCTAGGAGAGCAGCAGGAGTCAGGGCCAGAGGGCTGATGGACTGACTCTAGTGGTGACGTCTAGGAGAGCTGCAGGAGTCAGGGCCAGAGGGCTGATGGACTGACTCTAGTGGTGACGTCTAGGAGAGCTGCAGGAGTCAGGGCCAGAGGGCTGATGGACTGACTCTAGTGGTGACGTCTAGGAGAGCAGCAGGAGTCAGGGCCAGAGGGCTGATGGACTGACTCTAGTGGTGACGTCTAGGAGAGCTGCAGGAGTCAGGGCCAGAGGGCTGATTGACTGACTCTAGTGGAGACGTCTAGGAGAGCTGCAGGAGTCGTATCACATTATTCAAACACACTACTCTCTTAGAAAAATGGCTTCAAAAGGGTTCTTCGGTTTTCCCTAATAGAACCCTTTGAATAACCCTTTTTGGTTCCAGGTAGAACCCTTCTGGGTTCCATGTAGAACCATTTCCACAGAAGGAACTAAAAATGTTTTTTCTCAAAAGGGTTATCCAATGGGGACAAACGAATAACCCTTTTAGGTTCTAGAGAGCACCTTTCTTTCTAGGAGCGTATTGTGACTGTCATTATAGCTAGTGTGATAATGAGAAAGTTGTGGAGGAGGAAGAGGATCTGTATGACTGTGTCTACAATGAGGAAGATGGTGGTGAGATCTACGAAGATCTGATGAAGGCTGAGGCCTGAGTTCCTCCTCTGGTTAGTTCCCCCTCCTTCTCTCTCTCTCTCTCTCTCTCTCTCTCTCTCACTCTGTCTTTCTCTCTCTCTCTGTCTTTCTCTCTCCTCTCTCGCTCTCTCGCTCTCTCTGTCTTTCTCTCTCTCTCTCTCTGTCTTTCTCTCTCTCTCTCTCTGTCTTTCTCTCTCTCTCTCTCTGTCTTTCTCTCTCCTCTCTCTCTCTCTCTGTCTTTCTCTCTCTCTCTCTGTCTTTCTCTCTCTCTCTCTGTCTTTCTCTCTCTCTCTCAAGTGGAATTTGCAAAAGGCAAATACACAATCAGAAATGAACGGTAAACATTAAACTCACTAAAGTTTTAAAAGGCTATAGACATTTTGAATGGTTTATTATTGGATATGTACAGTGTTGTAACAATGTGCAAGTAGTTGAAGTATGACAGGGAAAATAAATAAACCTATAAATGGTCATAAATCTCAGTGGTCAGTATTCTGCCACTGTGTACTCTCTGTTTAGGGCCAAATAGCATTCTAGTTTGCTATGTTTTTTTTGTTAATTCTTTCCAATGTGTCAAGTGTTTACATTTCTTGTTTTCTCATGATTTGGTTTGGTCTAATTGTGTTGCTGTCCTGGGGCTCTGTGGGGTCTAATTGTGTTGCTGTCCTGGGGCTCTGTGGGTCCTAATTGTGTGTTGCTGTCCTGGGGCTCTGTGGGGTCTAATTGTGTTGCTGTCCTGGGGCTCTGTGGGGTCTAATTGTGTTGCTGTCCTGGGGCTCTGTGGGGTCTAATTGTGTTGCTGTCCTGGGGCTCTGTGGGGTCTAATTGTGTTGCTGTCCTGGGGCTCTGTGGGGTCTAATTGTGTTGCTGTCCTGGGGCTCTGTGGGGTCTAATTGTGTTGCTGTCCTGGGGCTCTGTGGGGTCTAATTATGTTGCTGTCCTGGGGCTCTGTGGGGTCTAATTGTGTTGCTGTCCTGGGGCTCTGTGGGGTCTAATTGTGTTGCTGTCCTGGGGCTCTGTGGGGTCTAATTGTGTTGCTGTCCTGGGGCTCTGTGGGGTCTAATTGTGTTGCTGTCCTGGGGCTCTGTGGGGTCTAATTGTGTTGCTGTCCTGGGGCTCTGTGGGGTCTAATTGTGTTGCTGTCCTGGGGCTCTGTGGGGTCTAATTGTGTTGCTGTCCTGGGGCTCTGTGGGGTCTAATTGTGTTGCTGTCCTGGGGCTCTGTGGGGTCTAATTATGTTGCTGTCCTGGGGCTCTGTGGGGTCTAATTGTGTTGCTGTCCTGGGGCTCTGTGGGGTCTAATTGTGTTGCTGTCCTGGGGCTCTGTGGGGTCGAATTGTGTTGCTGTCCTGGGGCTCTGTGGGGTCTAATTGTGTTGCTGTCCTGGGGCTCTGTGGGGTCTAATTGTGTTGCTGTCCTGGGGCTCTGTGGGGTCTAATTGTGTTGCTGTCCTGGGGCTCTGTGGGGTCTAATTGTGTTGCTGTCCTGGGGCTCTGTGGGGTCTAATTATGTTGCTGTCCTGGGGCTCTGTGGGGTCTAATTGTGTTGCTGTCCTGGGGCTCTGTGGGGTCTAATTGTGTTGCTGTCCTGGGGCTCTGTGGGGTCGAATTGTGTTGCTGTCCTGGGGCTCTGTGGGGTCTAATTGTGTTGCTGTCCTGGGGCTCTGTGGGGTCTAATTGTGTTGCTGTCCTGGGGCTCTGTGGGGTCTAATTGTGTTGCTGTCCTGGGGCTCTGTGGGGTCTAATTGTGTTGCTGTCCTGGGGCTCTGTGGGGTCTAATTGTGTTGCTGTCCTGTGGGGCTCTGTGGGGTCTAATTGTGTTGCTGTCCTGGGGCTCTGTGGGGTCTAATTGTGTTGCTGTCCTGGGGCTCTGTGGGGTCTAATTGTGTTGCTGTCCTGGGGCTCTGTGGGGTCTAATTGTGTTGCTGTCCTGGGGCTCTGTGGGGTCTAATTGTGTTGCTGTCCTGGGGCTCTGGGGGGGCTGTCCTGGGGCTCTGTGGGGTCTAATTGTGTTGCTGTCCTGGGGCTCTGTGGGGTCTAATTATGTTGCTGTCCTGGGGCTCTGTGGGGTCTAATTGTGTTGCTGTCCTGGGGCTCTGTGGGGTCTAATTGTGTTGCTGTCCTGGGGCTCTGTGGGGTCTAATTGTGTTGCTGTCCTGGGGCTCTGTGGGGTCTAATTGTGTTGCTGTCCTGGGGCTCTGTGGGGTCTAATTGTGTTGCTGTCCTGGGGCTCTGTGGGGTCTAATTGTGTTGCTGTCCTGGGGCTCTGTGGGGTCTAATTGTGTTGCTGTCCTGGGGCTCTGTGGGGTCTAATTGTGTTGCTGTCCTGGGGCTCTGTGGGGTCTAATTGTGTTGCTGTCCTGGGGCTCTGTCGGGTCTGTTTGTGTCTGTGAACAGAGCCCCAGGACCAGCTTGCTGAGTGGCCTCATGATATTTTGTAAAAAATACTATTTTACATTTGCTCAGTACATTGTTTTCACTGAGGAAATGTACGAGTCTGCTGTTAATGATAATCATGAGGATTTTCCCAAGGTTGCTGTTGACGCATATCCCACAGTAGTTATTGGGGTCGAATTTGTCTCCAAATGGGTTGTTATTTTTGCCCTGTACCCCAACACTTTGGATTTTATATTATACTATGAGGTTCAAGTGAAGACTGTCAGCTTAAATTGTTGGGTATTTTCATTCATAGCTGGTGAATAGTTTAGAAATTACAGAACTTTTTTTCTACCTAATTCCCATTTTGTACCTAATTCCCATTTTGTACCATTTTAAGGGACTAGAAGTATTTGGACATATTAAATTATCTGTGTAATAAAGTAGTCAAAAGTTTAGTATTTTGTCCCATATTACTAGAACACAATGATTACATCAAGCATGTGTATACAGACTTATTGGATGCATTTGCTGTTTGTGTTGGTTGTGTTTCAGATTATTTTGTGCCCAATATACATTTATGGTAAATAATGTATATTGTCATTTTGGAGTCACTAATATTGTAAATAAGAATATATCACGTTTCTAAACACTTGTACATTCATGTGAATGATACCATAATTATAGATAGTCCTGAATGATTTGTGAGTAATGATGAGTGAGAAAATTACAGATGCCCAAATATCATACCCTCAAGACAAGCTAACCTATCACCATTACAATAACAGGGAACGATTTTTGCATTTTTTTTAGGGGGGGGGGGTGATATTTGTGCAAATCATGTGTGACTGCCCCAATACTTTTGTAACTCACTGTTTAAGCCAGTTACTGTAATTCACTTTCCTTCCATCTATAGCATTTCTTAATAATATGGTTTACCTGCTGTAGGAGACCCCTCAAAGCCTGCCATTGACTATGTACAGACCCAGCATACGACAGAGCCTCAGGAGTTGTGACCCGTTTCTGTTGGTTGTTTCATGGTAGTTGTAGCCTCAGTCTGTTTTTCTCTCTCATTCTTTCCTTTCTACCATAAATGTAAAAGGCATCGGGACAAACATTAAGGCAGAGCTAGTCCATGACCAAAACATGGAAGGGTGCTGATAGCCACTGCTGATAGTCAGTGTTGCAGCTTTAGTCCTGCTACTGAGGTAACAGTTGAATGGAGGTCATTCCCAGTTCTCTGAAGAGATCTTACCTGTAGAAGAAGGGGATACTTTAGTACCCGCTGCATCGGGACAACCAGCAGATCTCTCAGTGTAAACTTGCCATGGTTGGCTCTCTTTGCACATTCCTGAAAACAAAAAACACAAATGAATTGAATGCAGTTCGATTGACTGATTGATAAGCCACTCTGGATAATGTAAAATGATAAGAATGTAAAATACATGATAATGCACAGAATGTGAACTGTCACTGCATTGTAATAAAAAGCACATACACTACCATTTAAAAGTTTGGACACACCTACTCATTCAAGGGTTTTTCTTTATTTTCACTATTATCTAAATTGTAGAATAATAGTGAAGACATCAAACCTATGAAATAACACATTTGGTATCATGTAGTAACCAAAAAAGTGTTAAATAAATCTAAATATATTTTATTATTTGAGATTCTTCTTCACTCCTTGATGACAGCTTTGCACACTCTTGGCATTCTCTCAACCAGCTTCACCTGGAATGCTTTTCCAACAATCTTAAAGGAGTTCACACATATGCTGAGCCCTTGTTGGCTGCTTTTCCTTCACTCTGTGGTCCAACTCATCCCAAACTATCTCAATTGGGTTGAGGTCGGGTGATTGTGGAGGCCAGGTCTTCTGATGCAGCACTCCATCACTCCCCTTGGTCAAATAGCCCTTACAAAGCCTGGAGGTGTGTTGGGTCATTGTCCTGTTGAAAAGAATGCTGTGGTAGCCATGCTGCTTAAGTGTGCCTTGAATTCTAAATAAATCCCAGACAGTGTCACCAGCAAAGCATCCCCACACCATCCACCTCCTCCTCCATGCTTCACAGTGGGAAACACACATGCCGAGATCATCCATTCACCTTCTCTGCATCTCACAAAGTGAGATGTGGTTGGAACCAAATATTTCAAATATGGACTCATCAAACCAAAGGACAGATTTCCACCGGTCTAATGTCTATTGCTTGTGTTTCTTGGCCCAAGCAAATCTCTTCTTCTTATTGGTGTCCTTTAGTAGTGGTTTCTTTGCAGCAATTCAACCATGAAGTCCTGATTCACTCAGTCTCCTCTGAACAGTTGATGTTGAGATGTGTCTGTTATTTGAACTCTGTGAAGCATTTATTTGGGTTTCAATTTCTGAGGCTGGTAACTCTGAACTTATCCTCTGCAGCAGAGGGAACTCTGGGTCATCCTTTCCTGTGGTGGTCCTCATGAGAGCCAGTTTCATCATAGCGCTTGATGGTTTTTGCGACTGCACTTGAAGAAACTTTCAAAGTTCTTGAAATGTTGACATTCATGTCTTAAAGAGCGAGGAGTACCTCAAATAGATAACACACTTGCACAATGATTAACACACAGGACGAGACCTGTAATCATCTGTGCAATCCACAAGGGCATGAAAGCCCAAAACACACAGCACAGGTACTCACACACACCAATAGACATTCTAACAATAATGGACCCCACTATGGTGAACAAAGGGAACATATATACAAATACAATCAGTGGGAATAGGGGCCAGGTGTGGGAATAGGGAACAGGTGTGGGAATAGGGGCCAGGTGTGGAATAGGGGCCAGGTGTGGAATAGGGGACAGGTGTGCGCAATGAAAGTTCCAGAGGGATCCGTGACATGAAGTAATGATGGACTGTCGTTTCTCTTTGCTTAATTGAGCTTTTCCTGTCATAATATGCAATTGGTATTTTACCAAATAGAGCTGTCTTCTGTATACCACCCCTACCTTGTCACAACACAACTGATTGGCTCAAACGTATTAAGCAGGAAAGAAATTCACATTTAACAAGGCACACCTGTTAATTGAAATGCATTCCAGGTGACTAACTCATGAATCTGGTTGAGAGAATGCCAAGAGTGTGCAAAGCTGTCCTCAAGGCAAAGGGTGGCTACTTTGAAGAATCTAAAATCTAAAAAATATTTTGATTTGTTTAACACTTTGTTGGTTACTACATGATACCATATGTGTTATTTCATAGTTTTGATGTCTTCACTGTTATTCTACAATGTATAAAATAGTAAAATAAAGAAAAACTGTGGAATGAGTAGGTGTGCCCAAACTTTTGACTGGTACTGTATTTTTTAAGAGAATAAACCCAAATGAAATACAGTACAATGCAGTTGGTAATGCTAAACACTAGATGGCGCTATCTGGCCACTGATTTAGATTGATGATGACAGTTCATAAAGGACTTTACCTCCAGCTTCATTCGGACATCTTCCCTGTCTTTGCAGATGACATCCAAAGCAATGATGGCCGTTTCTACATGGCTACAGTATTTCCCATATATTAGCAACCTGAATCAGAGAGAGAGACGGAGGGAGGGAGGGAGGGAGGGAGGGAGGGAGGGAGGGAGGGAGGGAGGGAGGGAGGGAGGGAGGGAGGGAGGGAGGGAGGGAGGGAGGGAGGGAGGGAGGGGGAGGGAGGGAGGGAGAATGAGGAACGAGAGAACAAGGGAATGAGACAGAAAACTGAGACTTAAAGTTGAGTTGTACTGTACCTCTCTTTGTAGTTAATGAAGATCTGGTAGAGGTTCTGGGCACTTCTATGGCAGACAGAGTCTTGTATCGCCACATTCAGAGTCTTGTGAACTTTAACCAGAGCCTGAAACACGTCAACGATAAACACAGTGAGGCTGGGATTCACAGCAAAGAGGACTAGACAGCCGACGATGCAGCTTTTAAAGTTTGCAGAGGTTGGGTTCATGGTAAACGCTATCCATGCCGGCTCAATCGTAAATGACCTTGAAAAGTAAAGTTCAAAACGCTGCGCTATAGCCTAAAGACCCGTACGACTTGGGACGACAGGTTTGGATTGAATCCCAGCCTAAAGACCCGTACGACTTGGGACGACAGGTTTGGATTGAATCCCAGCCTAAAGACCCGTACGACTTGGGACGACAGGTTTGGATTGAATCCCAGCCTAAAGACCCGTACGACTTGGGACGACAGGTTTGGATTGAATTCCAGCCTAAAGACCCATACGACTTGGGACTACAGGTTTGGATTGAATCCCAGCCTAAAGACCCGTACGACTTGGGACGACAGGTTTGGATTGAATCCCAGCCTAAAGACCCGTACGACTTGGGACGACAGGTTTGGATTGAATCCCAGCCTAAAGACCCGTACGACTTGGGACGACAGGTTTGGATTGAATCCCATTCTAAAGACCCATACGACTTGGGACTACAGGTTTGGATTGAATCCCAGCCTAAAGACCCGTACGACTTGGGACGACAGGTTTGGATTGAATCCCAGCCTAAAGACCCGTACGACTTGGGACGACAGGTTTGGATTGAATCCCATTCTAAAGACCCATACGACTTGGGACTACAGGTTTGGATTGAATTCCAGCCTAAAGACCCGTACGACTTGGGACGACAGGTTTGGATTGAATCCCAGCCTAAAGACCCGTACGATTTGGGACTACAGGTTTGGATTGAATCCCAGCCTAAAGACCCGTACGACTTGGGACTACAGGTTTGGATTGAATCCCAGCCTAAAGACCCGTACGACTTGGGACGACAGGTTTGGATTGAATTCCAGCCTAAAGACCCATACGACTTGGGACTACAGGTTTGGATTGAATCCCAGCCTAAAGACCCGTACGACTTGGGACGACAGGTTTGGATTGAATCCCAGCCTAAAGACCCGTACGACTTGGGACGACAGGTTTGGATTGAATCCCAGCCTAAAGACCCGTACGACTTGGGACGACAGGTTTGGATTGAATCCCATTCTAAAGACCCATACGACTTGGGACTACAGGTTTGGATTGAATCCCAGCCTAAAGACCCGTACGACTTGGGACGACAGGTTTGGATTGAATCCCAGCCTAAAGACCCGTACGACTTGGGACGACAGGTTTGGATTGAATCCCAGCCTAAAGACCCGTACGACTTGGGACGACAGGTTTGGATTGAATCCCAGCCTAAAGACCCGTACGACTTGGGACGACAGGTTTGGATTGAATTCCAGCCTAAAGACCCATACGACTTGGGACTACAGGTTTGGATTGAATCCCAGCCTAAAGACCCGTACGACTTGGGACGACAGGTTTGGATTGAATCCCAGCCTAAAGACCCGTACGACTTGGGACGACAGGTTTGGATTGAATCCCAGCCTAAAGACCCGTACGACTTGGGACGACAGGTTTGGATTGAATCCCATTCTAAAGACCCATACGACTTGGGACTACAGGTTTGGATTGAATCCCAGCCTAAAGACCCGTACGACTTGGGACGACAGGTTTGGATTGAATCCCAGCCTAAAGACCCGTACGACTTGGGACGACAGGTTTGGATTGAATCCCATTCTAAAGACCCATACGACTTGGGACTACAGGTTTGGATTGAATTCCAGCCTAAAGACCCGTACGACTTGGGACGACAGGTTTGGATTGAATCCCAGCCTAAAGACCCGTACGACTTGGGACTACAGGTTTGGATTGAATCCCAGCCTAAAGACCCGTACGACTTGGGACTACAGGTTTGGATTGAATCCCAGCCTAAAGACCCGTACGACTTGGGACGACAGGTTTGGATTGAATTCCAGCCTAAAGACCCATACGACTTGGGACTACAGGTTTGGATTGAATCCCAGCCTAAAGACCCGTACGACTTGGAACGACAGGTTTGGATTGAATCCCAGCCTAAAGACCCGTACGACTTGGGACGACAGGTTTGGATTGAATCCCAGCCTAAAGACCCGTACGACTTGGGACGACAGGTTTGGATTGAATCCCATTCTAAAGACCCATACGACTTGGGACTACAGGTTTGGATTGAATCCCAGCCTAAAGACCCGTACGACTTGGGACGACAGGTTTGGATTGAATCCCAGCCTAAAGACCCGTACGACTTGGGACGACAGGTTTGGATTGAATCCCATTCTAAAGACCCATACGACTTGGGACTACAGGTTTGGATTGAATTCCAGCCTAAAGACCCGTACGACTTGGGACGACAGGTTTGGATTGAATCCCAGCCTAAAGACCCGTACGACTTGGGACTACAGGTTTGGATTGAATCCCAGCCTAAAGACCCGTACGACTTGGGACTACAGGTTTGGATTGAATCCCAGCCTAAAGACCCGTACGACTTGGGACTACAGGTTTGGATTGAATCCCAGCCTAAAGACCCGTACGACTTGGGACTACAGGTTTGGATTGAATCCCAGCCTAAAGACCCGTACGACTTGGGACTACAGGTTTGGATTGAATCCCATTCTAAAGACCCCGACTTGGGACTACAGGTTTGGATTGAATCCCATTCTAAAGACACATACGACTTGGGACTACAGGTTTGGATTGAATCCCATTCTAAAGACCCATACGACTTGGGACTACAGGTTTGGATTGAATCCCAGCCTAAAGACCCATACGACTTGGGACTACAGGTTTGGATTGAATCCCAGCCTAAAGACCCGTACGACTTGGGACTACAGGTTTGGATTGAATCCCAGCCTAAAGACCCATACGACTTGGGACTACAGGTTTGGATTGAATCCCATTCTAAAGACCCGTACGACTTGGGACTACAGGTTTGGATTGAATCCCAGCCTAAAGACCCATACGACTTGGGACTACAGGTTTGGATTGAATCCCAGCCTAAAGACCCATACGACTTGAGACTACAGGTTTGGATTGAATCCCAGCCTAAAGACCCATACGACTTGAGACTACAGGTTTGGATTGAATCCCAGCCTAAAGACCCGTACGACTTGGGACTACAGGTTTGGATTGAATCCCAGCCTAAAGACCCGTACGACTTGGGACTACAGGTTTGGATTGAATCCCATTCTAAAGACCCATACGACTTGGGACTACAGGTTTGGATTGAATCCCATTCTAAAGACCCATACGACTTGGGACTACAGGTTTGGATTGAATCCCAGCCTAAAGACCCATACGACTTGGGACTACAGGTTTGGATTGAATCCCATTCTAAAGACCCATACAACTTGGGACTACAGGTTTGGATTGAATCCCAGCCTAAAGACCCATACGACTTGGGACTACAGGTTTGGATTGAATCCCATTCTAAAGACCCGTACGACTTGGGACTACAGGTTTGGATTGAATCCCATTCTAAAGACCCATACGACTTGGGACTACAGGTTTGGATTGAATCCCAGCCTAAAGACCCGTACGACTTGGGACGACAGGTTTGGATTGAATCCCAGCCTAAAGACCCGTACGACTTGGGACGACAGGTTTGGATTGAATCCCATTCTAAAGACCCATACGACTTGGGACTACAGGTTTGGATTGAATCCCAGCCTAAAGACCCGTACGACTTGGGACGACAGGTTTGGATTGAATCCCAGCCTAAAGACCCGTACGACTTGGGACGACAGGTTTGGATTGAATCCCATTCTAAAGACCCATACGACTTGGGACTACAGGTTTGGATTGAATTCCAGCCTAAAGACCCGTACGACTTGGGACGACAGGTTTGGATTGAATCCCAGCCTAAAGACCCGTACGACTTGGGACTACAGGTTTGGATTGAATCCCAGCCTAAAGACCCGTACGACTTGGGACTACAGGTTTGGATTGAATCCCAGCCTAAAGACCCGTACGACTTGGGACTACAGGTTTGGATTGAATCCCAGCCTAAAGACCCGTACGACTTGGGACTACAGGTTTGGATTGAATCCCAGCCTAAAGACCCGTACGACTTGGGACTACAGGTTTGGATTGAATCCCATTCTAAAGACCCGTACGACTTGGGACTACAGGTTTGGATTGAATCCCATTCTAAAGACACATACAACTTGGGACTACAGGTTTGGATTGAATCCCATTCTAAAGACCCATACGACTTGGGACTACAGGTTTGGATTGAATCCCAGCCTAAAGACCCATACGACTTGGGACTACAGGTTTGGATTGAATCCCAGCCTAAAGACCCGTACGACTTGGGACTACAGGTTTGGATTGAATCCCAGCCTAAAGACCCATACGACTTGGGACTACAGGTTTGGATTGAATCCCATTCTAAAGACCCGTACGACTTGGGACTACAGGTTTGGATTGAATCCCAGCCTAAAGACCCATACGACTTGGGACTACAGGTTTGGATTGAATCCCAGCCTAAAGACCCATACGACTTGAGACTACAGGTTTGGATTGAATCCCAGCCTAAAGACCCGTACGACTTGAGACTACAGGTTTGGATTGAATCCCAGCCTAAAGACCCGTACGACTTGGGACTACAGGTTTGGATTGAATCCCAGCCTAAAGACCCGTACGACTTGGGACTACAGGTTTGGATTGAATCCCATTCTAAAGACCCATACGACTTGGGACTACAGGTTTGGATTGAATCCCATTCTAAAGACCCGTACGACTTGGGACTACAGGTTTGGATTGAATCCCATTCTAAAGACCCATACGACTTGGGACTACAGGTTTGGATTGAATCCCATTCTAAAGACCCATACAACTTGGGACTACAGGTTTGGATTGAATCCCAGCCTAAAGACCCATACGACTTGGGACTACAGGTTTGGATTGAATCCCATTCTAAAGACCCGTACGACTTGGGACTACAGGTTTGGATTGAATCCCATTCTAAAGACCCATACGACTTGGGACTACAGGTTTGGATTGAATCCCATTCTAAAGACCCATACGACTTGGGACTACAGGTTTGGATTGAATCCCATTCTAAAGACCCATACGACTTGGGACTACAGGTTTGGATTGAATCCCATTCTAAAGACCCATACAACTTGGGACTACAGGTTTGGATTGAATCCCAGCCTAAAGACCCATACGACTTGGGACTACAGGTTTGGATTGAATCCCATTCTAAAGACCCATACAACTTGGGACTACAGGTTTGGATTGAATCCCAGCCTAAAGACCCATACGACTTGGGACTACAGGTTTGGATTGAATCCCATTCTAAAGACCCATACGACTTGGGACTACAGGTTTGGATTGAATCCCATTCTAAAGACCCATACGACTTGGGACGACAGGTTTGGATTGAATCCCAGCCTAAAGACCCATACGACTTGGGACGACAGGTTTGGATTGAATCCCAGCCTAAAGACCCATACGACTTGGGACGACAGGTTTGGATTGAATCCCAGCCTAAAGACCCATACGACTTGGGACGACAGGTTTGGATTGAATCCCAGCCTAAAGACCCCATATGACCCATACGACCCATACGACAAGTCTTACTAAGAAACAGAAAACCCTGTGCGCAGCAGTGTATCTAAAACCAGGTTCTGGTAAACAACTTGTATCCAACAATACTAGAAAAGACAACCGGTTTTTACACCTGTTTTAGGTTGAACTAGCTCTCCATCTCTACCATCTCTACCCACTCCCGAGTGGCGCAGCGGTCTATGGCAATGCATCTCAGTGTTAGAAGTGTCACTACAGACCCTGGTTTGATTCCAGGCTGTATCACAACCAGCCGTGATTGGGAGTCCCATAGGACAGCGCACAATTGGCCCAGCGTCGTCCCGGTTAGGATTTGGACGGGGTACGCCGTCATTGTAAATAAGAATTTGTTCTTAAGTGACTTGCCTAGTTACTGTGGGTAATTGGGGTTTCTGTCCTGTAGCTTACCGGAATGTTGACAAACACTTTCTCCATCTCCTCCGAGGACAGGAAGGTGGTAAGAGGTGCCATAAAATACTGGATGGGAAAAACAGAGAGTTAGAAAAAGAATTCCACTAAAACAGGAGAGGAAGGAAAGCAGTTTCTGGAAAATAATGATTTCAGGCACAACATACAGTGGGGCAAAAAAGTATTTAGTCAGCCACCAATTGTGCAAGTTCTCCCACTTAAAAAGATGAGAGAGGCCTGTAATTTTCATCATAGGTACACTTCAACTATGACAGACAAAATGAGAAGAAAAAAAATCCAGAAAATCACATTGTAGGATTTTTAATGAATTTATTTACAGGCCTCTCTCATCTTTTTAAGTGGGATAACTTGCACAATTGGGGGCTGAGTAAATACTTTTTTTGCCCTACTGTACGTGATTTATCAGAACAGTCCTAAAGCTGGAATCCTTAATGGTGAAAATCTCACGTCCATTCACGATATTACATCAACAAAGTAGTTACTGGAAACATTTAAACACGTTTGTTCCCTCATCAGACAGCACGTGTGACAGAATAGTAGAATATGTCATTACATTCCCCTACTGAGGATTCAAATGTATCTGCCTACATAAGGGACTATTTTATACAACGTCATGAAGTGTAATAGTTCAGTATTAATTGGATTGTGAGTATACAGTGTGAAAGGGGAGGTATTTGGCAGTAACACCAGAGAGATAGGGGAGGTACTGTACTCAGCAGTAACACCAGAGAGATAGGGGAGGTACTGTACTTGGCAGGAGTACCAGAGAGATAGGGGAGGTGCCGTACTTGGCAGTAACACCAGAGAGATAGGGGAGGTACTGTACTTGGCAGTAACACCAGAGAGATAGGGGAGGTACTGTACTTGGCAGGAATACCAGAGAGATAGGGGAGGTACTGTACTTGGCAGTAACACCAGAGAGATAGGGGAGGTGCCGTACTTGGCAGTAACACCAGAGAGATAGGGGAGGTACTGTACTTGGCAGTAACACCAGAGAGATAGGGGAGGTACCGTACTTGGCAGGAGTACCAGAGAGATAGGGGAGGTACTGTACTCAGCAGTAACACCAGAGAGATAGGGGAGGTACTGTACTTGGCAGTAACACCAGAGAGATAGGGGAGGTACTGTACTTGGCAGTAACACCAGAGAGATAGGGGAGGTACTGTACTTGGCAGTAACACCAGAGAGATAGGGGAGGTACTGTACTTGGCAGTAACACCAGAGAGATAGGGGAGGTACTGTACTTGGCAGGAACACCAGAGAGATAGGGGAGGTACTGTACTTGGCAGGAGTACCAGAGAGATAGGCGAGGTACTGTACTTGGCAGTAACACCAGAGAGATAGGGGAGGTACTGTACTTGGCAGTAACACCAGAGAGATAGGGGAGGTACTGTACTTGGCAGTAACACCAGAGAGATAGGGGAGGTACTTGGCAGTAACACCAGAGAGATAGGGGAGGTACTGTACTTGGCAGTAACACCAGAGAGATAGGGAGGTACTATACTTGGCAGGAATACCAGAGAGATAGGGGAGGTACTATACTTGGCAGGAATACCAGAGAGATAGGGGAGGTACTGTACTTGGCAGTAACACCAGAGAGATAGGGGAGGTACTGTATTTGGCAGGAACACCAGAGAGATAGGGGAGGTACTATACTTGGCAGTAACACCAGAGAGATAGGGGAGGTACAGTATTTGGCAGGAACACCAGAGAGATAGGGGAGGTACTATACTTGGCAGTAACACCAGAGAGATAGGGGAGGTACAGTATTTGGCAGGAACACCAGAGAGATAGGGGAGGTACAGTAATTTGGCAGTAATACCTTCTCTATGGAGTCCAGAGTCTCTGTGTACTTCTCCTCAGTCTGCTTGATCTCTGTCAGACAGCAGCTCCTTATGTCTGTCTCTACCTGCTTCTGGAAGCAGACACACACACACACACACACACACACACACACACACACACACACACACACACACACACACATACAGACACACATACACACACACACATACAACACAGCTGTCTAAGCAGAGCCTTCAGCATTAAATCATGGACACCATATGTGGGGTGTTTGACCTCCTGAGTAAGGGCACACAGAACTCCAACCAAAAACCACTAACAGTAGGTGTCACTCATAACACTGGAGTAGACAGCAGCTTAAGGTTGAGGTGAGAGAAGGAGATGGAAATATATACAGTATATATAAAAAGATGAGAGAGAGAGAACGAGAGAGAGAATGAGAGAGAGAACGAGAGAGAGAAAGAAACAGAGAGAAAGAAACAGAGAGCGAGAAAGAGAGAGAGCGAGAGAAAGAGAGTGGGAGAGAGAAAGAAACAGTGAGAGGGAGAAAGGAGTGAGAGAGAGAGAGAGAGAGAGAGAGAGAGAGAGAGAGGAGAGAGAGGAGAGAGAGATACAGAGAGAGTGAGAGAGATACAGAGAGAGAGATGCAGAGAGAGAGATACAGAGAGAGAGAAAGACAGAGAGAGAAGAGAGAGGAGACAGAGAGAGAGAGAGAGAGAGAAGGAGAGAGAGAGAGAGATACAGAGACAGAGAGAGAGAGGAGAGAGAGAGAGAAAGAGGGAGAACTAACCAGAGGAGGAGGAACAGCCTCAGCCTTCATCAGATCTTCGTAGATCTCACCACCATCTTCATCATCGTAGACACAGTCATACAGATCCTCTTCATCCTCCACAGCTTTCTCACTGTCACACACACATGCATAAGGAACACATTATCACACTAGCTATAATGACACTCACAACCCTCATTTGTCAAGTGGCACAAGACAGGAGAGATCATGAGGATAGAAAGTACAAAAAAAAAATTGAAAATGCATGTTTTTGGCTAAAAAGACATTGAAAATGTGTATTTTATTTGAAAAAATGTTGATAATGTGTCTTTTTTGGTTGAAAAGATGTTAAAAATGTGTATTTTTGGTTGAAAACGTCTTGTGCTCACTGGGAACCCAGAGGTAAGGAAAGACGTACTCAATCAGATCCACCAGATGGCTATAGATGTCTTCGTCTTCTTCTAGACTCTCCTCTGAAGGAAAAGGCCTTTCGGAAAGAAAAGCACAAAATCTGTAACGGTTAAAAACATGTACTAAAACACAACACATTCTGATTTAGAAATTGGAATAAACACCAAAACTTACTTTATACCAGTTTGTTCTGAAATCGTTGTGCTGGACAGTTTGGACAACGTGTCCATAACCTGCAATGAAAATTAATGGAAACGTTTTAGACTTGGTTTAATGTAATGAGTAAATTAGTGTTGTACTTCTGTTGTTTAGTCAATAGAGGGCAGTGTTGCACAATAGTAGATTATTACAGTACGAGACCTGTGGAAGAGGTGGTAAATTATTTGAGTGATTAAATGACTTTCCAGTATAATCCATACGGTTAAGAAAATGGTTTCTATTGCATAATCAATAGAGAGTAGTAACAATATTCATCAGAATATGTTTTCTCTCATTTCAGACCAAAAGGCAATGACTTTGTCAGCTGCTACAGAATCACACAGTGTTCATAGGATGTCATCAATACCAATACAATAGGGAATTATCAGTGTGTCCTCTGTCCAGTCTGGCATCAATCACTATCCACAGAATAATCCATAACATTCAGTATTAAAGGGACATTCAGTATTAAAGGGATACTTTGGGATTTTGGCATTAAGGCCCTTTTTTTTAAATCTACTTCCCCAATGTCAGATGAATTTGTGGATACCATTTTTATTTATCTGTGTCTAGCAGATACCCATAGACTTCCAGTCCTTTGCACTAATGCTAGATAGCATTGGCTTGCGAAACTACCTCTTACTTCACACTGGACACAAAGACATAAAATTGTGACTCTGGGGAGGTAGATAAAAGGGCCAACATCCTGACATATCCCTTTAAGTCTAATGATCATCAACCCCCAGCTTGAGTGTCAAAACAGAACACTGGAAATCATGTGTATAACAGAAAGGAGAAATATATACAGATGCTGTACATTGTCTTAATCTCTCTAAATTGAGTATGAACTTTCGTGATCATACATTTCCCCATTACACTCCCTAATTGTATTCTATTTTTACTTACCCTTTATTTAAACTTTACCTAGGCAAGTCAGATAACCCTATAGAGAATTCATGGAAGTAAATCATGGGTACAATAATTACTAGATAAAAAAATAAAGCAATGAAAGAAACATCCAAATTTGACCAAATGTAACGAACCAACCAAAGTGGTTGAAGAATAAAATCAATGATTGCATCTTTAACTTAATTTAGTAGTGTTCGGTTCTGTGAGTCGATGAACACGTGATTGACAAGCATGATGTAACGACAAGTAATTTCATGCTGAAGTGGTCAGTAATGACCTCTGTCCTTGACCGGATAGACTGAGAGTCTTTCTAACAGCATGCGAATGAGCCAAAATACCACTTTATACAAATCACTTTAACAGACATGTACTTATAGTGGCTTCCTATGTCCTGTTCACTCATATGTTGTAGTTCTTATAGGGGCTTCCGATGTCCTGTTCACTCATATGTTGTAGCTCTTATAGGGGCTTCCTATGTCCTGTTCACTCATATGTTGTAGTTCTTATAGGGGCTTCCTATGTCCTGTTCACTCATATGTTGTAGTTCTTATAGTGGCTTCCGATGTCCTGTTCACTCATATGTTGTAGTTCTTATAGGGGCTTCCTATGTCCTGTTCACTCATATGTTGTAGTTCTTATAGTGGCTTCCGATGTCCTGTTCACTCATATGTTGTAGTTCTTATAGGGGCTTCCTATGTCCTGTTCACTCATATGTTGTAGTTCTTATAGGGGCTTCCGATGTCCTGTTCACTCATATGTTGTAGCTCTTATAGGGGCTTCCTATGTCCTGTTCACTCATATCTTGTAGTTCTTATAGGGGCTTCCTATGTCCTGTTCACTCATATGTTGTAGTTCTTATAGGGGCTTCCGATGTCCTGTTCACTCATATGTTGTAGTTCTTATAGGGGCTTCCTATGTCCTGTTCACTCATATGTTGTAGTTCTTATAGTGGCTTCCGATGTCCTGTTCACTCATATGTTGTAGTTCTTATAGGGGCTTCCTATGTCCTGTTCACTCATATGTTGTAGTTCTTATAGGGGCTTCCTATGTCCTGTTCACTCATATGTTGTAGTTCTTCTAGGGGCTTCCTATGTCCTGTTGACTCATATGTTGTAGTTCGTATAGGGGCTTCCTATGTCCTGTTCACTCATATGTTGTAGTTCTTATAGGGGCTTCCTATGTACTGTTCACTCATATGTTGTAGTTCTTATAGGGGCTTCCTATGTCCTGTTCACTCATATGTTGTAGTTCTTATAGGTGCTTCAGATGTCCTGTTCACTCATATGTTGTAGTTCTTATAGGGGCTTCCTATGTCCTGTTCACTCATATGTTGTAGTTCTTCTAGGGGCTTCCTATGTCCTGTTCACTCATATGTTGTAGTTCTTATAGGCGCTTCAGATGTCCTGTTCACTCATATGTTGTAGTTCTTATAGGGGCTTCCTATGTCCTGTTCACTCATATGTTGTAGTTCTTATAGGGGCTTCCGATGTCCTGTTCACTCATATGTTGTAGTTCTTATAGTGGCTTCCGATGTCCTGTTAACTCATATGTTGTAGTTCCTATATCAAATCAAATTTTATTGGTCACATACACATGGTTAGCAGATGTAATTGTGAGTGTAGCGAAATGCTGGTGCTTCTAGTTCCAACAGTGCAGTAATATCTAACAATTCCCAACAACTACCTTATACGCACAAATCTAAAAGGGGTGAATGAGAATATATTCATATAAATATATGGATGAGCGATGGCCGAGCAGCATAGGCAAGGTGCAGTAGATGGTATAAAATACAGTATATACATATGATATAAGTAATGTAAGACACGTAAACATTATTAAAGTGGCATTATTTAAAGTGACTATTGATTGGGGCGGCAGGGTAGCCTAGTGGTTAGAGCGTTGGTTAGAGCCCCCAAACAGGCAGTTAACCCACTGTTCCTAGGCCATCATTGAAAATAAGGATTTGTTCTTAACTGACTTGCTGAGTTAAATAAAGGTAAATGAAAAATGTATTAAAGTGTCCAGTGATTGGGTATCAATAAAGTTAATACATGTTATATGAGTAATGTAAGAAATGTAAATAGGCATTGTTTAAAGTGACTAGTGATCCATTTATTAGTGTCCAGTGATTGGGTCTCAATGTAGGCAGCAGCCTCTCTGAGTTAGTGATGGTTGTTTAGCAGTCTGATGGCATTGAGATAGAAGCAAATTCAGTGTTTCGGTCCCAGCTTTGATGCAACTTACTGACCTCGCCTTCTGGATGATAGTGGGGTGAACAGGCAGTGGCTCCGGTGGTTGTTGTTCTTGATGATCTTTTTGACCTTCCTGTGACATCTGGTTATGTAGGTGGTATGGAGGGCAAGTAGTTTGCCCCCGGTGATGGTGGTGCGGTCTGCACAACGCCTCTGGAGAGCCCTGTGGTTGAGGGCGGTGCATTTGCCGTACCAGGCTGTGATACAGACTGACAGAATGCTCTCGATTGTGCATCTGCAAAAGTTTGACAGGGTTTTGGGTGACTAGCCAAATTTCTTCAGCCTCCTGAGGTTGAAGAGGTACTGTTACACCTTCTTAACCACACTATCTGTGTGGGTGGACCATTTCAGTTTGTCTGTGATGTGTACGCTGAGGAACTTAAGACTTTCCACCTTCTCCACTGCTGACCCTTCATTGTGGGGGGTGCTCCCTCTGCTGTTTCCTGAAGTCCACAATCATCTCCTTTGTTTTGTTGACGTTCAGTGAGAGGTTGTTTTCCTGACACCACACTCTGAGTGCCCTCACCTCCTCCCTGTAGGCTGTCTGGTCGTTGTTGGTGATCAAGCCCACTACTGTTTTGTCGTAGTGGGCTTGCAAACATGATGATTGAGTTGGAGGCGTGCATGGCCACACAGTCGTGGGTGAACAGGGAGTACAGGAGGGGGCTGAGCACGCCTCGTGGGGCCCTAGTGTTGAGTATCAGTGAAGTGGAGATGTTGTTTCCTACCTTCACCACCTGGGGGCGGCCCGTCAGAAAGTCCAGGACCCAGTTGCACAGGGAGGGGTTGAGACCCAGGGCCTCCATCCTGAGGATGAACTTGGAGGGTTCTATGGTGTTGAATGCTGAGGTGTAGTCAATGAACAGCATTCTTACATGGGTATTCCTCTTGTCCAGATGGGATAGGGCGGTGTGCAATGTGATGGCGATTGCGTCATCTGTGGACCTATTGGGGCGGTATGCAAACTGAAGGGGGTCTAGGGTGGCCGGTAAGGTGGTGGTGATATGATCCTTCACTAGACTCTCAAAGCACTTCATGAAGACAGAAGTGAGCGCTACGGGCAGTAGTCATTTAGTTCAGTTACCTTTGCCTTCTTGGGTTAGAACAATGGTAGAAATCTTGAAGCACAACAGAGGGACAACAGACTGGGTTAGGAAGCAATTCAATTTGTCTGTAAACACACCAGCCAGCTGGTCTGCGCATGCTCTGAGGACGCTGCTAGGGATGCCGTCTAGGCCAGCAGCCTTGTTAACATGTTTAAATGTTTCACTTACGTCAGCCACTGAGAAGGAGAGATGGAGGGACGCAGTCTTTGTTAGCGAGCCACGACGGTGGCACTGTATTATCCTCAAAGCGGGCAAAGAAGGTGTTTAGTTTGTCTGAAAGCATGACGTCGGTATCTGTGAAGTGGCTGTTTAAGTTTTTGCGCTTTCAGTTTTTTACGAATGCCCCAATCCATCCACGGTTTCTGGTTAGGGTAGGTTTTAACGCGGCAGCAGATAGAGCAATGTCGTTCTCTGAGGCTGATTGGAACATATTCCAGTCCGTGTGAGCGTGGCTTCCGATTGGTCAGACCAGCGTTTGAATGGTTCTCGTCACTGGTACATCCTGTTTGAGTTTCTGCCTATAAGACGGTATGAGCAAGATGGCATTGGGGTCGGACTTGCCGAAGGGAGGGCAGGGGAGGGCTTTGTATGCATGGCGGAAGTTAGAGTAGCAGGTCGAGAGTATTGGCCCTGCGTGTCGTGTAATCAATATGCTGATAAAATTTAGGTAACATCGATCTCAAATTTGCTTTGTTAAAATCCCCAGCTACAACAAATGCAGCCTCCAGGTATATAGTTTCCAGTTTACATAGAGTCAAGTGAAGTTCCTTGAGGGCCGGCTTGGTGTTCGCTTGAGGGGGGATGTACACAGCTGTGACTATAACTGACGAGAATTCTCTTGGTAGGTAGAATGGCATTTGATTGTAAGGAACTCTAGGTTACTTGAGCAGAAGGACTTTTGTTCCTGTATGTTGTTATGATCGCACCATGAGTTGTTAATCATAAAGCATACACCCCCGCCCTTCCTCTTTCTAGAGAGGTGTTTATCTCTGTCGGCGCGATGCATGGAGATGCCCGGTGGCTGGACCGATTCCGACAACATATCCCGAGAGAGCCATGTTTCTGTTAAACAGAGAATGTTACAATCTCTGATGGCTCTCTGGAAGGAAACCCTTGTCAAAAGACTAGACGTTGGCGAGTAGTATACTCGGGAGCTGTGAGCAATGTGCCCTTTTACAAAGCTTGACCAGAAGACCGGTCCGTCTGCCCCTTCTGCGTCGCCATTGTTTTCAGTCAGCTGCTGGGATTAGATCCATTGTCCTGGGTGGTGGTCTGAAGAGAGGACCTCCTTCGGAAAGTCGTATTCCTGGTCGTAATGTTGGTAAATTGACATTGCTCTTACATCCATTAGTTCCTCCCGGTTGTATGTAATAAGACTTAAGATTTCTTGGTGTAACAATGTAAGAAATAATACATTAAAAAAAAATACTGCATAGTTTCCTAAGAACGCGAAGCGAGGTGACCATCTCTGTCGGCGCCATCTTAACCTTACAGTGGCTTCCTATGGCATAACATGTAGAAATGTCATGTTAACTCATATGTTGTAGTTCCTTCCTATTTCTCTGTAGATTAACTATTGGCCTGTAAACACAGACACACACACGGACACACTCATTTAGCCCCAAGCCCTCAGCTCTCACTGATCAATACTGATCACACCAGCTCATCCAGAAGTTTCCTCCCCCAGCCAGGCTACTAATAAATCACATTAGACACACAAACACACACACACACACACACACACACACACACACACACACACACACACACACACACACACACACACACACACACACACACACACACACACACAGGATAGTGGTTGGTGGCAATATGATTTATACTGTTTCACAGCTAGACAAGAGCCATCCTGTAGATACTATATGTTGAACTCTCCACTGGGTGAGGTGAAGTGTAATCTGAGTTAACTCCTCTCCACTGGGTGAGGTGAAGTGTAATCTGAGTTAACCCCTCTCCACTGGGTGAGGTGAAGTGTAATCTGAGTTAACCCCTCTCCACTGGGTGAGGTGAAGTGTAATCTGAGTTAACCCCTCTCCACTGGGTGAGGTGAAGTGTAATCTGAGTTAACCCCTCTCCACTGGGTGAGGTGAAGTGTAATCTGAGTTAACTCCTCTCCACTGGGTGAGGTGAAGTGTAATCTGAGTTAACTCCTCTCCACTGGGTGAGGTGAAGTGTAATCTGAGTTAACTAAAGAAAGAACTAAAGTGTCTGTAGTGAATACCAGAACAGAGAACAGAGGCAACATCAGGCCATAGGAATACCAGAACAGATCTCACAGTGAAGGGAAAGAGCCTCATGTAATCTGCAGTAAGGAAAACAGACTCATGTAATCTGCAGTAAGGAAAACAGACTCATGTAATCTGCAGTAGGGAGACAGACTCATGTAATCTGCAGTAGGGAGACAGACTCATGTAATCTGCAGTAAGGGAAACAGACTCATGTAATCTGCAGTAAGGAAAACAGACTCATAATCTGCAGTAAGGAAAACAGACTCATGTAATCTGCAGTAAGGAAACAGACTCATGTAATCTGCAGTAGGGAGACAGACTCATGTAATCTGCAGTAAGGAAAACAGACTCATGTAATCTGCAGTAGGGAAAACAGACTCATGTAATCTGCAGTAGGGAAAACAGACTCATGTAATCTGCAGTAGGGAAACAGACATGTAATCTGCAGTAGGGAAACAGACATGTAATCTGCAGTAGGGAAACAGACATGTAATCTGCAGTAGAGGAAACAGACTCATGTAATCTGCAGTAAGGGAAACAGACTCATGTAATCTGCAGTAGGGAAAACAGACTCATGTAATCTGCAGTAGGGAAAACAGACTCATGTAATCTGCAGTAGGGAAACAGACATGTAATCTGCAGTAGGGAAACAGACATGTAATCTGCAGTAGAGGAAACAGACTCATGTAATCTGCAGTAGGGAAAACAGACTCATGTAATCTGCAGTAGGGAAAACAGACATGTAATCTGCAGTAGAGGAAACAGACTCATGTAATCTGCAGTAGGGAAACAGACATGTAATCTGCAGTAGAGGAAACAGACTCATGTAATCTGCAGTAGGGAAACAGACATGTAATCTGCAGTAGGGAAACAGACATGTAATCTGCAGTAGGGAAACAGACTCATGTAATCTGCAGTAGGGAAACAGACATGTAATCTGCAGTAGGGAAACAGACATGTAATCTGCAGTAGGGAAACAGACATGTAATCTGCAGTAGGGAAACAGACATGTAATCTGCAGTAGGGAAACAGACATGTAATCTGCAGTAGGGAAACAGACATGTAATCTGCAGTAGGGAAACAGACATGTAATCTGCAGTAGGGAAACAGACATGTAATCTGCAGTAGGGAAACAGACATGTAATCTGCAGTAGGGAAACAGACATGTAATCTGCAGTAGGGAAACAGACATGTAATCTGCAGTAGAGAAACAGACATGTAATCTGCAGTAGAGGAAACAGACATGTAATCTGCAGTAGAGGAAACAGACATGTAATCTGCAGTAGGGAAACAGACATGTAATCTGCAGTAGGGAAACAGACATGTAATCTGCAGTAGGGAAACAGACATGTAATCTGCAGTAGGGAAACAGACATGTAATCTGCAGTAGGGAAACAGACATGTAATCTGCAGTAGGGAAACAGACATGTAATCTGCAGTAGGGAAACAGACATGTAATCTGCAGTAGGGAAACAGACATGTAATCTGCAGTAGGGAAACAGACATGTAATCTGCAGTAGGGAAACAGACATGTAATCTGCAGTAGAGGAAACAGACATGTAATCTGCAGTAGAGGAAACAGACATGTAATCTGCAGTAGAGGAAACAGACATGTAATCTGCAGTAGGGAAACAGACATGTAATCTGCAGTAGGGAAACAGACATGTAATCTGCAGTAGGGAAACAGACATGTAATCTGCAGTAGGGAAACAGACATGTAATCTGCAGTAGAGGAAACAGACTCATGTAATCTGCAGTAGGGAAACAGACATGTAATCTGCAGTAGAGGAGACAGACTCATGTAATCTGCAGTAGAGGAAACAGACTCATGTAATCTGCAGTAAGGGAAACAGACTCATGTAATCTGCAGTAAGGGAAACAGACTCATGTAATCTGCAGTAGGGAAAACAGACTCATGTAATCTGCAGTAGGGAAAACAGACTCATGTAATCTGCAGTAGGGAAACAGACATGTAATCTGGAGTAGGGAAACAGACATGTAATCTGCAGTAGAGGAAACAGACTCATGTAATCTGCAGTAGGGAAACAGACATGTAATCTGCAGTAGAGGAAACAGACTCATGTAATCTGCAGTAGAGGAAACAGACTCATGTAATCTGCAGTAAGGGAAACAGACTCATGTAATCTGCAGTAAGGGAAACAGACTCATGTAATCTGCAGTAGGGAAACAGACATGTAATCTGCAGTAAGGGAAACAGACTCATGTAATCTGCAGTAGGGAAACAGACTCATGTAATCTGCAGTAGGGAAACAGACTCATCTAATCTGCAGTAAGGAAAACAGACTCATGTAATCTACAGTAAGGGAAACAGACTCCCAAATACACGCTAGTAGGGAAATAGCATTGGTCAGTTCTAGTTACTCAGAAAAGGGCTACTTCATTGAACCCAAGACTGACTCCAGAACAGCACAAGGGATTGGCTGACTGGTGCCGGTCTGCTTCAGCTAAAAGCAATTAAACCCAAAAACCCTTTGACTAAAACTCCAGCTGTTTGTGTGTATGTGTGTGTGTGTGTGTGTGTGTGTGTGTCTGTGTGTGTGTGTGTGTGTGTGTGTGTGTGTGTGTGTGTGTGTGTGTGTGTCCGTGCATGTGTGTGCGTGAGTTTGCGTATATTAGTGTGACTGTGTGCGAGTTCCTTGTACATGATGCTGTTGACAACACATTCCATCCCCAGAAACTGCCCAATGACAATACGATTGGCTAAGAACTGAACTATTGTGGCCAATCAGTTCACGCCTCATTATTGCCACAATACCTCATGAGCCAATAGGGGTGTTTGTATAAATGGCCAGATAGCACAGGTCACTCATGTAGAGCGCTTCGACTGCCACACACATATTACATTTATATTTGAAGCATTTAGTAGATGCTTTTATCCAGTGTGACTTACAGTAGTGAGTGCATACAATGTTCATACTGGTCCCCTGTAGGAATCAAAACCATAACCTGACGTTGCAAGCACTATGCTTTACCAACTGAGCCTCAATGGAGCCTCTACCTCACAAGCACTATGCTTTACCAACTGAGCCTCAATGGAGCCTCTGCCTCACAAGCACTATGCTTTACCAACTGAGCCTCAATGGAGCCTCTGCCTCACAAGCACTATGCTTTACCAACTGAGCCTCAATGGAGCCTCTGCCTCACAAGCACTATGCTTTACCAACTGAGCCTCAATGGAGCCTCTGCCTCACAAGCACTATGCTTTACCAACTGAGCCTCAATGGAGCCTCTACCTCACAAGCACTATGCTTTACCAACTGAGCCTCAATGGAGCCTCTGCCTCACAAGCACTATGCTTTACCAACTGAGCCTCAATGGAGCCTCTGCCTCACAAGCACTATGCTTTACCAACTGAGCCTCAATGGACCCTCTGCCTCACAAGCACTATGCTTTACCAACTGAGCCTCAATGGAGCCTCTGCCTCACAAGCACTATGCTTTACCAACTGAGCCTCAATGGAGCCTCTACCTCACAAGCACTATGCTTTACCAACTGAGCCTCAATGGAGCCTCTGCCTCACAAGCACTATGCTTTACCAACTGAGCCTCAATGGAGCCTCTGCCTCACAAGCACTATGCTTTACCAACTGAGCCTCAATGGACCCTCTACCTCACAAGCACTATGCTTTACCAACTGAGCCTCAATGGAGCCTCTGCCTCACAAGCACTATGCTTTACCAACTGAGCCTCAATGGACCCTCTACCTCACAAGCACTATGCTTTACCAACTGAGCCTCAATGGAGCCTCTACCTCACAAGCACTATGCTTTACCAACTGAGCCTCAATGGAGCCTCTACCTCACAAGCACTATGCTTTACCAACTGAGCCTCAATGGAGCCTCTGCCTCACAAGCACTATGCTTTACCAACTGAGCCTCAATGGAGCCTCTGCCTCACAAGCACTATGCTTTACCAACTGAGCCTCAATGGAGCCTCTACCTCACAAGCACTATGCTTTACCAACTGAGCCTCAATGGAGCCTCTGCCTCACAAGCACTATGCTTTACCAACTGAGCCTCAATGGAGCCTCTGCCTCACAAGCACTATGCTTTACCAACTGAGCCTCAATGGAGCCTCTACCTCACAAGCACTATGCTTTACCAACTGAGCCTCAATGGAGCCTCTGCCTCACAAGCACTATGCTTTACCAACTGAGCCTCAATGGAGCCTCTGCCTCACAAGCACTATGCTTTACCAACTGAGCCTCAATGGACCCTCTACCTCACAAGCACTATGCTTTACCAACTGAGCCTCAATGGAGCCTCTGCCTCACAAGCACTATGCTTTACCAACTGAGCCTCAATGGACCCTCTACCTCACAAGCACTATGCTTTACCAACTGAGCCTCAATGGAGCCTCTACCTCACAAGCACTATGCTTTACCAACTGAGCCTCAATGGAGCCTCTACCTCACAAGCACTATGCTTTACCAACTGAGCCTCAATGGAGCCTCTGCCTCACAAGCACTATGCTTTACCAACTGAGCCTCAATGGAGCCTCTGCCTCACAAGCACTATGCTTTACCAACTGAGCCTCAATGGAGCCTCTGCCTCACAAGCACTATGCTTTACCAACTGAGCCTCAATGGAGCCTCTACCTCACAAGCACTATGCTTTACCAACTGAGCCTCAATGGAGCCTCTGCCTCACAAGCACTATGCTTTACCAACTGAGCCTCAATGGAGCCTCTACCTCACAAGCACTATGCTTTACCAACTGAGCCTCAATGGAGCCTCTGCCTCACAAGCACTATGCTTTACCAACTGAGCCTCAATGGAGCCTCTACCTCACAAGCACTATGCTTTACCAACTGAGCCTCAATGGAGCCTCTGCCTCACAAGCACTATGCTTTACCAACTGAGCCTCAATGGAGCCTCTGCCTCACAAGCACTATGCTTTACCAACTGAGCCTCAATGGAGCCTCTGCCTCACAAGCACTATGCTTTACCAACTGAGCCTCAATGGAGCCTCTACCTCACAAGCACTATGCTTTACCAACTGAGCCTCAATGGACCCTCTACCTCACAAGCACTATGCTTTACCAACTGAGCCTCAATGGAGCCTCTACCTCACAAGCACTATGCTTTACCAACTGAGCCTCAATGGACCCTCTACCTCACAAGCACTATGCTTTACCAACTGAGCCTCAATGGAGCCTCTACCTCACAAGCACTATGCTTTACCAACTGAGCCTCAATGGAGCCTCTGCCTCACAAGCACTATGCTTTACCAACTGAGCCTCAATGGAGCCTCTGCCTCACAAGCACTATGCTTTACCAACTGAGCCTCAATGGAGCCTCTGCCTCACAAGCACTATGCTTTACCAACTGAGCCTCAATGGAGCCTCTACCTCACAAGCACTATGCTTTACCAACTGAGCCTCAATGGAGCCTCTACCTCACAAGCACTATGCTTTACCAACTGAGCCTCAATGGAGCCTCTACCTCACAAGCACTATGCTTTACCAACTGAGCCTCAATGGAGCCTCTACCTCACAAGCACTATGCTTTACCAACTGAGCCTCAATGGAGCCTCTGCCTCACAAGCACTATGCTTTACCAACTGAGCCTCAATGGAGCCTCTGCCTCACAAGCACTATGCTTTACCAACTGAGCCTCAATGGAGCCTCTGCCTCACAAGCACTATGCTTTACCAACTGAGCCTCAATGGAGCCTCTACCTCACAAGCACTATGCTTTACCAACTGAGCCTCAATGGAGCCTCTGCCTCACAAGCACTATGCTTTATCAACTGAGCCTCAATGGAGCCTCTGCCTCACAAGCACTATGCTTTACCAACTGAGCCTCAATGGAGCCTCTACCTCACAAGCACTATGCTTTACCAACTGAGCCTCAATGGACCCTCTACCTCACAAGCACTATGCTTTACCAACTGAGCCTCAATGGACCCTCTACCTCACAAGCACTATGCTTTACCAACTGAGCCTCAATGGACCCTCTACCTCACAAGCACTATGCTTTACCAACTGAGCCTCAATGGACCCTCTACCTCACAAGCACTATGCTTTACCAACTGAGCCTCAATGGAGCCTCTGCCTCACAAGCACTATGCTTTACCAACTGAGCCTCAATGGAGCCTCTACCTCACAAGCACTATGCTTTACCAACTGAGCCTCAATGGAGCCTCTGCCTCACAAGCACTATGCTTTACCAACTGAGCCTCAATGGAGCCTCTACCTCACAAGCACTATGCTTTACCAACTGAGCCTCAATGGAGCCTCTGCCTCACAAGCACTATGCTTTACCAACTGAGCCTCAATGGACCCTCTACCTCACAAGCACTATGCTTTACCAACTGAGCCTCAATGGAGCCTCTACCTCACAAGCACTATGCTTTACCAACTGAGCCTCAATGGACCCTCTACCTCACTCTTCTATTGTCTATTTCTCTCCCTATCTATAACTATTTCACTAATTTACTATTCCTCTCTCTTTCCCCAGCCCATCTCCATCTCTCAATTCATTTTCAATTCATTTTATGGGGATTTATTGGCATGGTAAACATATGCTTACATTGCCAAAGCAACTGAAATAGATAATAAAGAATCAATCATTTACTGTAAACACTTACAAAAGTTCCAAAAGAATAGAGACATTTCAAATGTCATATTATGTCTATATACAGTGTTGTAACTATGTGCAAATACTTAAAGTACATTGGGGAAAATAAATTAACATAAATGGGTTGTATTCACAACAGGTCACAAATATTGCTGCTGTGTTGGGACACAGCGGTATTTCACCCAGTAGATGTGGGAGTTTTATCAAAATTGGGCTTGTTTTTGGAAATTCTTTGTGGATCTGTGTAATCTGAGGGAAATATGTGTCTCTAATGTGGTCATACATTGGGCAGGAGGCTAGGAAGTGCAGCTCAGTTTCCACCTCATGGTGTGGGCAGTGTGCACATAGCCTGTCTTCTCTTGAGAGCCAGGTCTGCCTTAGGCGGACTTTCTCAATAGCAAGGCTATGCCCACTGAGTCTGTACATAGTCAAATATTTCCGTCATTTTGTGTCAGTCACAGTGGTCAGGTATTCTGCCACTGTGTACTCTCTGTTTAGGGTCAGTCACAGTGGTCAGGTATTCTGCCACTGTGTCCTCTCTGTTTAGGGTCAGTCACAGTGGTCAGGTATTCTGCCACTGTGTACTCTCTGTTTAGGGTCAGTCACAGTGGTCAGGTATTCTGCCACTGTGTACTCTCTGTTTAGGGTCAGTCACAGTGGTCAGGTATTCTGCCACTGTGTACTCTCTGTGTAGGGTCAGTCACAGTGGTCAGGTATTCTGCCACTGTGTACTCTCTGTTCAGGGACAAGTAGCATTCTAGTTTGCTCTGTTTTTTTGTAAAATCTTTCGATTGTGTCAAATCAAATCAAAGTTTATTTGTCATGTGTGCCGAATACGACAGGTGTAGACCTTACAGTGAAATGCGTACTTACAGGCTCTAACCAATAGTGCAAAATTTGTGTTAGGTGAACAATAGGTAAGTAAAGAAATAAAACAACAGTAAAAAGACAGGCTATATACAGTAGCGAGGCTATAAAAGTAGCGAGGCTACATACAGACACCGGTTAGTCAGGCTGATTGAGGTAGTATGTACATGTAGATATGGTTAAAGTGATTATGCATATATGATGAACAGAGAGTAGCAGTAGCGTAAAAGAGGGGTTGGCGGGTGGTGGGTGGGACACAATGCAGATAGCCTGGTTAGCCAATGTGCAGGAGCACTGGTTGGTCGGCCCAATTGAGGTAGTATGTACATGGATGTATAGTTAAAGTGACTATGCATAGATGATAAACAGAGAGTAGCAGCAGCGTAAAAGAGGGGTTGGGGGGAGGAACACAATGCAAATAGTCCGGGTACCCATTTGGTTACCTGTTCAGGAGTCTTATGGCTTGGGGTAAAACCTGCTGAGAAGCCATTTTGTCCTAGACTTGGCACTCCGGTACCGCTTGCCATGCGGTAGTAGAGAGTTAACCCCTCTATGACTGGGGTGGCTGGGGTCTTTGACAATTTGTAAGGCCTTCCTCTGACACCGCCTGGTGTAGAGGTCCTGGATGGCAGGCAGCTTTGCCCCAATGATGTACTGGGCCGTACGCACTATCCTCTGAAGTGCCTTGCGATCGGAGGCCGAGCAATTGCTGTACCAGGCAGTGATGCAACCGGTCAGAATGCTCTCGATGTTGCAGATGAAGAACCTTTTGAGGATCTCAGGACCCATGCCAAATCCTTTTAGTTTCCTGAGGGGGAATAGGATTTGTCGTGCCCTCTTCACCACTGTCTTGGTGTGTTTGGACCATTCTAGTTTGTTGTTGATGTGGACACCAAGGAACTTGAAACTCTCAACCTGCTCCACTACAGCCTCGTCGATGAGAATGGGGACGTGCTCGGTGCTCCTTTTCCTGTAGTCCACAATAATCTCCTTAGTCTTGGTTACGTTGAGGGATAGGTTGTTATTCTGGCACCACCCGGCCAGGTCTCTGACCTCCTCCATATAGGCTGTCTCATCGTTGTCGGTGATCAGGCCTACCACTGTTGTGTCGTCAGCTAAATTAATGATGGTGTTGGAGTCATGCCTGGCCATGCAGTCGTGGGTGAACGGGGAGTACAGGAGGGGACTGAGCACGCACCCCTGGGGAGCTCTAGTGTTGAGCATCAGCGTGGCAGATGTGTTGCTACCCTCACCACCTGGGGGCGGCCCGTCAGGAAGTCCAGGATCCAGTTGCAGAGGGAGGTGTTTAGTCCCAGGTTCCTTAGCTTAGTGTTGAGATCTGAGGGTACTATGCTGTTAAACGCTGAGCTGTAGACAATGAATAGCATTCTCACATAGGTGTTCCTTTTGTCCAGGTGGGAAAGGGCAGTGTGGAGTGCAATAGAGATGGCATCATCTTTGGATCTGTTTGGGCGGTATGCAAATTGGAGTGGGTCTAGGGTTTCTGGGATAATGGTGTTGATGTGAGCCATTACCAGCCTTTCAAAGCACTTCGTGGCTACGGACGTGAGTGCCACGGGTCTGTAGTCATTTAGGCAGGTTGCCTTTGTGTTCTTGGGCACAGGGACTATGGTGGTCTACTTGACACATGTTGGTATTACAGACTCAATCAGGGACATGTTGAAAATGTCAGTGAAGACACCTGCCAGTTGGTCAGCACATTCCCGGAGCACACATCCTGGTAATCCATCTGGCCCCGCAGCCAGTGAATGTTGACCTGTTTAAAGGTCTTACTCACGTCAGCTACGGAGAGCGTGATCACACAGTCGTCTGGAACAGCAGATGCTCTCATGCATGCCTCAGTGTTGCTTGCCTCGAAGCAAGCATAGAAGTGATTTAGCTCGCCTGGTAGTCTGTAATAGTTTGCAAGCCCTGCCACATCCGACGAGTGTTGGAGCCGGTGCAGTATGATTCAATCTTAGCCCTGTACTGACGCTTTGCCTGTTTGATGGTTCGTCGCAGGGCATAGCGGGATTTCTTGTAAGCTTCCGGGTTAGAGTCACGCACCTTGAAAGCGGCAGCTCTACCCTTTAGTGTGAATCTTGCCTGTAATCCATGGCTTCTGGTTGGGGTATGTACATACAGTCACTGTGGGGACGAAGTCCATAATGCACTTATTGATAAAGCCAGTGACTGATGTGGTGTATTCCTCAATGTCATCGGAAGAATCCCGGAACATGTTCCAGTCTGTGATAGCCAAAGAGTCCTGTAATTTAGCATCTGCTTCATCTTACCATTTTTTTATAGACCGAGTCACAGGTACTTCCTGCTTTTAATTTTTGCTTATAAGCAGGAATCAGGAGGATAGAGTTGTGGTCGGATTTACCAAATTGAGGGCAGGGGAGAGCTCTGTACGCATCTCTGTGTGTGGAGTACAGGTGATCTAGAATTTTTTTCCCTCTGGTTTTACATTTAACATGTTGATAGAGATTTGGTAGAACTGATTTAAGTTTCCCTGCATTAAAGAGTCCGGCAACTAGGAGCGCCGCCTCTGTGTGAGTGGTTTCCTGTTTGCTTATTTCCTTATACAGCTGGGTGAGTGCGGTCTTAGTGCCGGCATCTGTCTGTGGTGGTAAATAAACAGCCACGAAAAGTATAGCTGAGAACTCTCTAGGCAAGTAGTGTGGCCTGCAATTTATCACAATATACTCTACTTCAGACAAGCAAAATCTAGAGGCTTCCTTAGATTTCGTGCACCAGCTGTTGTTTACAAATATGCACAGACCGCCCCCCTGGTGTTACCGGAGTGTGCTGTTCTATGCTGCCAGTGCAGCGTGTATCCCGCTAGCTGAATATCCATGTCGTCATTCAGCCACGATTCCGTGAAACATAGGATATTACAGTTTTGATTTCCCGTTGGTAGAATATTTGTGATCATACCTCGTTTAGTTTATTGTCCAATGATTGCACGTTGGCGAGTAATATTGACGGTAATGGAAGCTTTCCTAGTTGCCTTCTGCGGGTCCGGACGAGGCATCCGGCTCTTCTTCCTCAGCGTCGCTTCCTCTTGCAAATAACGGGGATGTCGGTCCTGTGGGGTGTCTGGAGAATGTCTTGTGCACCGTCTTTGTTGTAGAAAAGATCTTTGTCTAATCCGAGGCGAGTGATCGCTGTCCTGATATCCAGAAGCTCTTTGTCTAATCTGAGGTGAGTGATCGCTGTCCTGATATCCAGAAGCTCTTTGTCTAATCCGAGGTGAGTGATCGGTGTCCTGACATCCAGAAGGTCTTTGTCTAATCCGAGGTGAGTGATCGCTGTCCTGACATCCAGAAGCTCTTTGTCTAATCCGAGGTGAGTGATCGCTGTCCTGACATCCAGAAGCTCTTTGTCTAATCCGAGGTGAGTGATCACTGTCCTGACATCCAGAAGCTCTTTGTCTAATCCGAGGTGAGTGATCGCTGTCCTGACATCCAGAAGCTCTTTGTCTAATCCGAGGTGAGTGATCGCTGTCCTGATATCCAGAAGCTCTTTGTCTAATCCGAGGTGAGTGATCGCTGTCCTGATATCCAGAAGCCTTTGTCTAATCCGAGGTGAGTGATCGCTGTCCTGACACCCAGAAGCTCTTTGTCTAATCCGAGGTGAGTGATCGCTGTCCTGACATCCAGAAGCTCTTTGTCTAATCCGAGGTGAGTGATCGCTGTCCTGACATCCAGAAGCTCTTTGTCTAATCCGAGGTGAGTGATCGCTGTCCTGACATCCAGAAGCTCTTTGTCTAATCCGAGGTGAGTGATCGCTGTCCTGATATCCAGAAGCCTTTGTCTAATCCGAGGTGAGTGATCGCTGTCCTGATATCCAGAAGCCTTTGTCTAATCCGAGGTGAGTAATCGCTGTCCTGATATCCAGAAGCCGTTGTCTAATCCGAGGTGAGTGATCGCTGTCCTGATATCCAGAAGCTCTTTGTCTAATCCGAGGTGAGTGATCGCTGTCCTGATATCCAGAAGCTCTTTGTCTAATCCGAGGTGAGTAATCGCTGTCCTGATATCCAGAAGCCTTTGTCTAATCCGAGGTGAGTGATCGCTGTCCTGATATCCAGAAGCTCTTTGTCTAATCCGAGGTGAGTAATCGCTGTCCTGATATCCAGAAGCCTTTGTCTAATCCGAGGTGAGTGATCGCTGTCCTGACATCCAGAAGCCTTTGTCTAATCCGAGGTGAGTGATCGCTGTCCTGACATCCAGAAGCTCTTTGTCTAATCTGAGGTGAGTGATCGCTGTCCTGATATCCAGAAGCCTTTGTCTAATCCGAGGTGAGTGATCACTGTCCTGACATCCAGAAGCCTTTGTCTAATCCGAGGTGAGTGATCGCTGTCCTGATATCCAGAAGCCTTTGTCTAATCCGAGGTGAGTGATCGCTGTCCTGACATCCAGAAGCCTTTGTCTAATCCGAGGTGAGTGATCGCTGTCCTGACATCCAGAAGCCTTTGTCTAATCCGAGGTGAGTGATCGCTGTCCTGACATCCAGAAGCTCTTTGTCTAATCCGAGGTGAGTGATCGCTGTCCTGATATCCAGAAGCTCTTTGTCTAATCCGAGGTGAGTGATCGCTGTCCTGACATCCAGAAGGTCTTTGTCTAATCCGAGGTGAGTGATCGCTGTCCTGACATCCAGAAGCTCTTTGTCTAATCCGAGGTGAGTGATCGCTGTCCTGACATCCAGAAGCTCTTTGTCTAATCCGAGGTGAGTGATCACTGTCCTGACATCCAGAAGCTCTTTGTCTAATCCGAGGTGAGTGATCGCTGTCCTGACATCCAGAAGCTCTTTGTCTAATCCGAGGTGAGTGATCGCTGTCCTGATATCCAGAAGCTCTTTGTCTAATCCGAGGTGAGTGATCGCTGTCCTGATATCCAGAAGCCTTTGTCTGAGGTGAGTCGCTGTCCTGACATCCAGAAGCTCTTTGTCTAATCCGAGGTGAGTGATCGCTGTCCTGACATCCAGAAGCTCTTTGTCTAATCCGAGGTGAGTGATCGCTGTCCTGACATCCAGAAGCTCTTTGTCTAATCCGAGGTGAGTGATCGCTGTCCTGACATCCAGAAGCTCTTTGTCTAATCCGAGGTGAGTGATCGCTGTCCTGATATCCAGAAGCCTTTGTCTAAAGGTGAGTGATCGCTGTCCTGATATCCAGAAGCCTTTGTCTAATCCGAGGTGAGTAATCGCGTCCTGATATCCAGAAGCCGTTGTCTAATCCGAGGTGAGTGATCGCTGTCCTGATATCCAGAAGCTCTTTGTCTAATCCGAGGTGAGTGATCGCTGTCCTGATATCCAGAAGCTCTTTGTCTAATCCGAGGTGAGTTCGCTGTCCTGATATCCAAAAGCCTTTGTCTAATCCGAGGTGAGTGATCGCTTCCTGATATCCAGAAGCTCTTTGTCTAAGCCAGGTGAGTAATCGCTGTCCTGATATCCAGAAGCCTTTGTCTAATCCGAGGTGAGTGATCGCTGTCCTGACATCCAGAAGCCTTTGTCTAATCCGAGGTGAGTGATCGCTGTCCTGACATCCAGAAGCTCTTTGTCTAATCTGAGGTGAGTGATCGCTGTCCTGATATCCAGAAGCCTTTGTCTAATCCGAGGTGAGTGATCACTGTCCTGACATCCAGAAGCCTTTGTCTAATCCGAGGTGAGTGATCGCTGTCCTGATATCCAGAAGCCTTTGTCTAATCCGAGGTGAGTGATCGCTGTCCTGACATCCAGAAGCCTTTGTCTAATCCGAGGTGAGTGAGCTGTCCTGACATCCAGAAGCCTTTGTCTAATAGGTGAGTGATCGCTGTCCTGACATCCAGAAGCTCTTTGTCTTCGAGGTGAGTGATCGCTGTCCTGACATCCAGAAGCTCTTTGTCTAATCCGAGGTGAGTGATCGCTGTCCTGACATCCAGAAGCTCTTTGTCTAATCCAGGTGAGTGATCGCTGTCCTGATATCCAGAAGCTCTTTGTCTAATCCGAGGTGAGTGATCGCTGTCCTGACATCCAGAAGCTCTTTGTCTAATCCGAGGTGAGTGATCGCTGTCCTGACATCCAGAAGCTCTTTGTCTAATCCGAGGTGAGTGATCGCTGTCCTGACATCCAGAAGCTCTTTGTCTAATCCGAGGTGAGTGATCGCTGTCCTGACATCCAGAAGCTCTTAGTCTAATCCGAGGTGATTGGTCTCTGTCCTGACATCCAGAAGCCTTAGTCTAATCCGAGGTGATTGGTCTCTGTCCTGACATCCAGAAGCTCTGTTTTGCCGTAAGATACGGTGGCAGAAACATTACGTACAAAAGAAGTTATAAATAACGCAAAAGAAAAGAACATAACGGCACAATTGGTTGGACGCCCGTAAAACTGCTTCCATTTCTTCCGCCGCCATTTTTAGCCAACTCTCAAGCCATTATCTTTTTGTATTCTCATGATTTGGTTGGGTCTAGTGTTGCTGTCCTGGGGCTCTGTTTGTGTTTGTGAACACAGCTTCTGGACCAGCTTACTTTGGGGGCTCTTCTCCTGGTGTATTTCCATGTAGGTGATGGCTTTGTTATGGAAGGTTTGGGAATTGCTTCCTTTTAGGTAGTTATAGAATTTAACAGATCTTTTCTGGATTTTGATAATTAGCGGGTATCGGCCAAATTCTGCTCTGCATGCATTAATTTGGTGTTTTACATTGCACACAGACGATATGTTTGCAGAATTCTGCATTCTGACTTCAGATTCTAGTTGGGTGTGGCCGGGTGCTGCAGACTGTTCTAGTGCCCTCACCAATTTGTTCATATATAAGCTGCATCCCTGTCTTAACCTCCGGCCTTGTGGAAAGAAACATGTTTTTTGCCAATTTTAACCTCACACTTGTTGTTTGTGTAAATGGATTTTGAAATGTCGTATGTTTTTCCCCCCACAACACTTTCCATCAATTTGTATACAAGGCCCTCTTTCCAAATTGAGTCGAAGGCTTTTTCGAAATCAACAAAGCATGAGAAGACGTTGCCATTTGGAAACAGCCTATTTCTCAGCCCCAGAAACTAGAATATGCATATGATTAGAATATGCATATAGTCACATTAGGATAGAAAACACTCTAAAGTTTCCAAAACTGTAAAAATATTGTCTGTGAGTATAACAGAACTGATTTTGCAGGTGAAAGCCTGAGGAAAATCCAATCAGGAAGTGCCTCTTATTTTGAAACCTTTCTGTTCCTATGCATGCCTATCCTCCATTTAAAGGGATATCAACCAGATACCTTTTTCTATGGCTTCCCTAAGGTGTCAACAGTCTTTAGACATAGTTTCAGGCTTTTATTTTGAAAAATAACTGTGAAGGATCACATTGCGTAAGTGGATAGGTGGGGGCTCTCAGAGTGAGTTTTGCGCAACTGAGTAAAGCGGCCATTGTTTCTCCCGCTGTTATTGAAAAAGCTACACACTCGGTTGATATATTATCGAATATATATTTTAAAAACAACCTGAGGATTGATTATTAAAAACTTTTGACATGTTTCTGTGGACATGATGGATATTATTTGGAATATACGTCTGCGTTGTCGTGACCGCTCTTTTCTGTGGATTTCTGAACATAACGCGACAAACAAACGTTGGTATTTTGGGTATAAAATAATCTTTATGGAACAAAATAAACATTTGTTGTGTAACTGGGTGTCTCGTGAGTGAAAACATCTAAAGATCATCAAAGTTAAACAATTTTTTTTGATTGCTTTTCTGATTTCCGTGACCTAGCTACTTAATGCTTAGTGTACATAATGTTATGTCATGTCAATAAAACTTACACAAACGCTTGGATTTCTATTTGATCATGTCTATGTTTTTGCTGTTTGTTCTTTGTTAAAGAGCCAAAATGATAGGAGAAGTTGTATATCCATACATGTCCATTTTGGATAGATAATTATTTGTGTTGTTGTTTGTTTAGAGTTTTCCAATATTCCCAGAACTGGTTTGATTCTAGGGATTCTTCGATTACATTTAGCTGATTTCTGACGTGCCGTTCCTTGTATTTCCGTAGAGTATTTCTGTATTGTTTTAGTGATTCACCATAGTGAAGGCATAGACTCCGGTTTTCTGAGGCTCTATGTTTTTGGTTGGATATGTTTCTCAAGTTATTTCTTAGGTTTTTGCAATCTTCATCAAACCATTTGTCATTTTTGTTCATTTTCTTCGGCTGCTTGAAATGTTTAGATTTGATAGGGATGCTGAGAGGTCAAATATATTGTTTAGGTTTTCTACTGCCAAATTTACACCTTCACTATTACTGTGAAACATTTTGTCCAGGAAATTGTCTACAAAGGATTTGTTGTTGCCAAATAGTTTTTTTGGTAGATTTCTATTTCTATACAATTTTCCTTCCATCTATGACATTTCTCAATACTATTCAGTTCCTTTGGCTTTGATGCCTCATGATTGAGCAAAGCTCTGTTCAAGTAGAGTGTGATTTTGCTGTGATCTGATAGGGGTGTCAGTGGACTGACTGTGAACACTCTAAGAGACTGGGTTGAGGTCAGTGATAGAGTAGTCTACAGTACTACTGCCAAGAGATGAGCTATAGGTGTACCTACTATAGGAGTGCCCTTGAAGCATAACGTTGACTATGTAGATACCCAGTGTACGACAGAGCTGCAGGAGTTGTGACCCATTTTTGTTGGTTATGTTGTCGTAGTTGTGTCTAGGGGGGCATATGGGCGAGGGAATGCTGTCACCTCCAAGTAGGTGTTTGTCCCCCTGTGAGCTGAGGGTGTCAGGTTCTTGTCCAGTTCTGGCATTTAGGTCACAACAGACTAGTACATGTCCCTGAGGCTGGAAATGGTTGATCTACCCCTCTAGGATGGAGAAGCTGTCATCGTTAAAGTATGGGGATTCTATTGAGGGGATATAGGTAGCACTCATGAGGACATTTTTCTCTGTTGAGATAATTTCCTTATTAATTTCTAGCCAGATCTCTATCTCTATCCCTCTCCCCCCTCTCTCTCTCTCTCTGTCTCTATCTCTCCCTCTCTCTCTCTCTCTCTCTCTCTCTCCCTCTCTCTCTCTCCCCCTCCCCCTCTCTCTCTCTCTCTCTCTGTCTCTCTCTCCCTCTCTCTCTCTACCCTCCCCCATCTCTCTCTCTCTCTGTCTCTATCTCTCCCTATCTATCGCTCTCTCTCTCTCTATCTCTCTCTCTCTACCCTCACCCATCTCTCTCTCTCTCTCTCCCTCTCTCTCTCTCTCTCTACCCTCCCCCTCTCTGTCTCTATCTCTCTCTCTCTCTCTCTCCACCCTCCCCTCTCTGTCTCTCTCTCCCCCCCTTTATCTCTCGCACGCGAGCTGACACCTAAAGGTCAAAGACAAGGGTGACACCGCTGCCAAGGTGCATCACAGTATCCCCACTGACCCTTGGGATGGGCTAGGAGCTGTTGAGATCATTTCCTTGATCATTTCTAGCCAGATCTCTCTCTCTCCCTCCCTTTCTCTCTCTCTATCTCTCTCTCTCTCCCTCCCTTTCTTTCTCTCTATATCTCTCTCTCTCCCTCCCTTTCTTTCGTTCTCTCTATATCTCTCTCCCTCCCTCCCTTTCTTTCTCTCTATATCTCTCTCTCCCTCCCTTTCTCTCTCTCTATATCTCTCTCTCTCCATCCCTTTCTTTCTCTCTATATCTCTCTCTCCCTCCCTTTCTTTCTCTTTATATCTCTCTCTCGTGCTGGGATGTAAATAAGCCAAAAACACACACACTACAACAACACACATGTCCATTCATGGCCACAGGCAGCTACACTGCACACACACACACATCAGTGCCAAGCCATTATAGTTGTCTGACAGTAGTAAACCTGTTAACAGCATCTCAGAAGGCTTGTCACAGAACTGAACAAGGAACCATATGAACTCTCTAAACCAAAATGCAGACATGAATATCGTCTTTCTCCTCTCTATGAAACTTCAACCACCTCTCACAAGGACCCCTCTCACTGCACAATACAACAACTACACCACTTCCTTATTCAATACCACAAACAGACATCACGGCTTCAGCTCTCACAGAACAACACCACCACAAACAGCAGATATTCTCACCCTTTTGTGAAATCAAACAACACAGTGTCAACACTTTGACACAGTCGAGCACCAAAGGGGATCACAGTCAAGGTGCCTGGACTCTACTGTCAGCTTCAGTGTTACCACAGTCAAGGTGCCTGGACTCTACTGTCAGCTTCAGTGTTACCACAGTCAAGGTGCCTGGACTCTACTGTCAGCTTCAGTGTTATCACAGTCAAGGTGCCTGGACTCTACTGTCAGCTTCAGTGTTACCACAGTCAAGGTGCCTGGACTCTACTGTCAGCTTCAGTGTTATCACAGTCAAGGTGCCTGGACTCTACTGTCAGCTTCAGTGTTACCACAGTCAAGGTGCCTGGACTCTACTGTCAGCTTCAGTGTTACCACAGTCAAGGTGCCTGGACTCTACTGTCAGCTTCAGTGTTACCACAGTCAAGGTGCCTGGACTCTACTGTCAGCTTCAGTGTTACCACAGTCAAGGTGCCTGGACTCTACTGTCAGCTTCAGTGTTACCACAGTCAAGGTGCCTGGACTCTACTGTCAGCTTCAGTGTTACCACAGTCAAGGTGCCTGGACTCTACTGTCAGCTTCAGTGTTACCACACAGTCAAGGTGCCTGGACTCTACTGTCAGCTTCAGTGTTACCACAGTCAAGGTGCCTGGACTCTACTGTCAGCTTCAGTGTTACCACAGTCAAGGTGCCTGGACTCTACTGTCAGCTTCAGTGTTACCACAGTCAAGGTGCCTGGACTCTACTGTCAGCTTCAGTGTTACCACAGTCAAGGTGCCTGGACTCTACTGTCAGCTTCAGTGTTACCACACAGTGTCAGTGTTACCACAGTCAAGGTGCCTGGACTCTACTGTCAGCTTCAGTGTTACCACAGTCAAGGTGCCTGGACTCTACTGTCAGCTTCAGTGTTACCACAGTCAAGGTGCCTGGACTCTACTGTCAGCTTCAGTGTTACCACAGTCAAGGTGCCTGACTCTACTGTCAGCTTCAGTGTTACCACAGTCAAGGTGCCTGGACTCTACTGTCAGCTTCAGTGTTACCACAGTCAAGGTGCCTGGACTCTACTGTCAGCTTCAGTGTTACCACAGTCAAGGTGCCTGGACTCTACTGTCAGCTTCAGTGTTACCACAGTCAAGGTGCCTGGACTCTACTGTCAGCTTCAGTGTTACCACAGTCAAGGTGCCTGGACTCTACTGTCAGCTTCAGTGTTACCACAGTCAAGGTGCCTGGACTCTACTGTCAGCTTCAGTGTTACCACAGTCAAGGTGCCTGGACTCTACTGTCAGCTTCAGTGTTACCACAGTCAAGGTGCCTGGACTCTACTGTCAGCTTCAGTGTTACCACAGTCAAGGTGCCTGGACTCTACTGTCAGCTTCAGTGTTACCACAGTCAAGGTGCCTGGACTCTACTGTCAGCTTCAGTGTTACCACAGTCAAGGTGCCTGGACTCTACTGTCAGCTTCAGTGTTACCACAGTCAAGGTGCCTGGACTCTACTGTCAGCTTCAGTGTTACCACAGTCAAGGTGCCTGGACTCTACTGTCAGCTTCAGTGTTACCACAGTCAAGGTGTCTGGACTCTACTGTCAGCTTCAGTGTTACCACAGTCAAGGTGCCTGGACTCTACTGTCACCTTCAGTGTTATCACAGTCAAGGTGCCTGGACTCTACTGTCAGCTCCAGTGGGGGCTGGGGGCATGAGGGCTGGCGGCTCAAGGGGGGGGGGGGAGGGGCTGGGGGAGGGGCTGGGGGCTAGTGGCTGGGGGAGGGGCTGGGGGGGGGCTGGGGGAGGGGCTGGGGGCTGGGGGCTAGGGGCTGGGGGCTAGGGACTGGGGGCATGGGGGAGGGGGGGGGAGGGGAGGGGCTGGGGGGGAGGGGCTCGGGGCTGGGGGCTAGGGGCTGGGGGCTAGGGACTGGAGGCATGGGGGCTGGGGGCTAGGGGCTGGGGGCTAGGGGCTGGGGGCATGGGGGCTGGCGGCTAGGGGCTGGGGGCTAGGGGCTGGGGGCATGGGGGCTGGGGGCTAGGGGCTGGGGGGGGGCTAGGGGCTGGGGGCTGGGGGCTAGGGGCTGGGGGCTGGGGGGGCTAGGGGGGGGGGGCATGGGGGCATGGGGGCATGGGGGCATGGGGCTGGGGCTAGGGCTGGGGGCTAGGGGCTGGGGGCTAGGGGCTGGTTGGTGTTCAGGGTAGGGGCTAGGGCTGGGGGCTGGTTTGGGGTTCAGGGTAAGGTTTGGGGGCTGATTTGGGGTTCAGGGTAGGGGCTAGGGGCTTGTTTGTGGTTCAGGGTAGGGGCTAGGGGCTGGTTTGGGGTTCAGGGTAGGGGCTGGTTTGGGGTTCAGGGTAGGGGCTAGGGGCAGGTTTGGGGTTCAGGGTAGGGGCTAGGGGCTGGTTTGGGGTTCAGGGTAGGGGCTGGTTTGGGGTTCAGGGTAGGAGATAGGGTCTGGTTTGGGGTTCAGGGTAGGGGCTAGAGGCTGGTTTGGGGTTCAGTGCAGGGGCTAGGGGCTGGTTTGGGATTCAGGGTAGGAGATAGGGGCTGGTTTGGGGTTCAGGGTAGGAGATAGGGGCTGGTTTGGGGTTCAGGGTAAGCATGTTAGTAAGACTCTGGTCCCAGAGGACAGTTGAGGGCAGAGATTCCTGTTCTCTCCAAGCAGGTTGCGTCCCAAACGCTCCATTATACATTGTGCACTACTTGTGGCCAGGACACTGCATAGAGCTCTGGTATAAAAATAAGGAGTGCACTATATTAGGGAATAGGCTGCTAGTTCAGACCCAGCCATTGTCTAATGAGTAATGCTGTTCTCCAGGCTGTACTGGGACAGTTTCCTTTCACTATTATTCTAATGACCCTGGCTCTGATGCTCTCAGAAGGACAATGGTGTATCAATGAATGCTATTAGTGAGGAAGGAAAATGTACATTATGCATCGTTGCAGGCACCGGGCTCCGCAGAGATTTATCAAGTTTACAAGGGGGGCTGTGCTACAGTGTCATGTTGTCTAGTTACAAGGGGGGCTGTGCTACAGTGTCATGTTGTCTAGTTACAAGGGGGGCTGTGCTACAGTGTCATGTTGTCTAGTTACAAGGAGGGCTGTGCTACAGTGTCAAGGAGGGCTGTGTAGTGTGTACAGTCTCAACGTACTTCCCTGTTCACAGATTGGCTGTGTTCATACAACTAAAGTAAAAGTATCTACAGGCTTTCAGGGAGTTTATTCTCCAATACGTTTTGGTCAGAATTTGTCACGCATAATTTAGTGAGGAAAATAGTACTATCCGTGTTGAATAATCAATGAAGTTTGTGGGTTCAATCAGAAAATGCGTGTCTCATGCTGACTGTAGGCCTACATAAACCCCCAGTTGGTGTACTATGTCATATTGTATTTATTTAACCAGGAAAGTCAGTTAAGAACAAATTCTTATTTACAATGATGGGCCTGTTGTGCATCACCCCCTATGGCACTCCCAGCCAGCTGTGATACAGCCTGGAATTGAACCAGGGACTGTATTGATGCCTTTTGCACAGAGACACCTTGGACCAGTCAGGAGCCCTTGTGTACATAGCAGGTTTTGTAATATCTGTATTTTTCTTTAACTAGGAAAGAACAAATTTGTATTTTCAATGACGGTCTAGGAACATTAGGTTAACTGCCTTGTTCAGGGGCAGAAGGACAGATTTTTACCATGTCAGCTCGGGGATTTGAGCTTGCAACCTTCTGGTTACTAGTCCAACGCTCTAACCACTAGGCTACCTGCCCCCCCATCTGTATTTGAATGTGGAGCCCTGGAATCATCCTCTCCCTTTCATCTCATTCTAATCTTATCTCATCTGCATAACTGCTACGTAATCCATGTAACCGTGGCGATATATTGTTGTTGTTCCAGACATGACTGGCAACCCGTAACCAATGAGAAGATACGCTGCTGTAATCCAGCCTAGTGATTGGCTCATGGCTCTGAGGTTGTTGCTTGGAGATGACGCTAGGTATTGCAGTACAGTTCATCAGTCCCCAAACAGGAAGCTGACAGTAACCAGTGTCATTGACATTGACATTATCACAGTAAAAGTCTCTCAATGTCAATGACGCTAGTTACTGTCAGCTTCATGTTTGGGGACTGATGAACTGTACTGCAATACCTAGCGTATGACTTTGACATTATCACAGTTAAATTCTCTCTTAGTCATACTGTAGCCTTCTACTCTATACTTCCCCATGTCCAACTCTCTAGTCCATTCACTTACCTGTCTAATTCCCCTTTGAAACTCATGATTGAAATACTATCCCACGTTTTACAGTCCAGGATGATGCAAAACAAACTGGTTTCTCAGAGGGGCCTTCTGGGTGAAAATACGGACTAAGACTTTAGCCCCAAGAGACGTTAGCGTACTTCTGTTTCAGAGCCGCAAGAATTCAGCTTCCGGTAGATGTAGACAAGACTGACATCATAACTGAACACGAGAGTTAGCATCCTGAACACATGATATATATATATCAGATCCTTAACACTAAGTACAGTAGAAATCCATATGTACATTCCTGTATGGTTTCCAGGCCTACAGGAGTCTTTGATCCTGTAGTATTGAGTATGAGTGGAGAGCCCAGAGGCCCATGTGTCTGAAAGAGATGACTGGCCCGGCTAAGTGGCTAAGTGGCTAAGTGGATCCCAATAGGTCCAATATATGGACTGCAAAAGTGACATCACAGAGTCAAATACAAAATGCAGAGTGTTATGTTGAAGTCTAAATCTAGTCTTTCTCGGCAGGCTCAGGGCGCTCCATGAGTTCTGTCGAGGTCACACTTTTGTCTCTTTTGTCATGAAAATTGCAGATCTGATACTTCCTCTTCTATGCTATACAGTCAAAACTAGATCCTTTCCATGTTTGGACAAGTCTGTCCACACCACGGTTATGATTTTGCTACTATTTTATGAGATCACAGAAATCCTCCCGATTTTCACACCCACGCACACACACACACACACACACACACACACACACACACACACACACACACACACACACACACACACACACACACACACACACACACACACACACACACACACAGAAGAAACAGAGTGGCCATTCACTGTAGACACATGTAGTACTGTAGAGCCTATTGAGCATGATTGGGTACAGTACCACTGAATGTGTTGTGTTTTATCTTACCTTTATCTAACTAGGCAAGTCAGTTAAAAACACATTCTTATTTACAATGACGGCCACTATGGGACTCCCAATCACAGCTGGATGAGATACAGCCTGGATTTCGAACCAGGGACTATAGTGACATCTCTTGCACTGAGATGCAGTGCCTTGGACTGCTGCGCCACTCGGGAGCCTGAACAGGAGAATCCAAGGGACTTGATTGGTAGAACAGACACGTCTTTACATCAAAGATGTTTCCTCTTTTGTAAACCTCTGAGACACAAAACAAAAATACTCCATGAGTGGCATTTTCTATTACTGGTAAACAAGCGATGGAATTATTTTGGTTCATATTCATTTCGTCTTTGGAAATATAAGGGAACTACCATTACAAATGTACGAAAAAGAGTGTATGAAAATATATGCACTCACTGACTGTAAACTGCCCTGGATAAGAGTGTCTGCTAAATGACTCACTGACTATAAACTGCCCTGGATAAGAGTGTCTGCTAAATGACTCACTGACTGTAAATTGCCCTGGATAAGAGTGTCTGCTAAATGACTCACTGACTGTAAACTGCCCTGGATAAGAGTGTCTGCTAAATGACTCACTGACTGTAAACTGCCCTGGATAAGAGTGTCTGCTAAATGACTCACTGACTGTAAACTGCCCTGGATAAGAGTGTCTGCTAAATGACTCACTGACTGTAAACTGCCCTGGATAAGAGTGTCTGCTAAATGACTCACTGACTGTAAACTGCCCTGGATAAGAGTGTCTGCTAAATAAGACTCACTGACTGTAAACTGCCCTGGATAAGAGTGTCTGCTAAATGATAAATTGCCCTGGATAAGAGTGTCTGCTAAATGACTCACTGACTGTAAACTGCCCTGGATAAGAGTGTCTGCTAAATGACTCACTGACTGTAAACTGCCCTGGATAAGAGTGTCTGCTAAATGACTCACTGACTGTAAACTGCCCTGGATAAGAGTGTCTGCTAAATGACTCACTGACTGTAAACTGCCCTGGATAAGAGTGTCTGCTAAATGACTCACTGACTGTAAACTGCCCTGGATAAGAGTGTCTGCTAAATGACTCACTGACTGTAAACTGCCCTGGATAAGAGTGTCTGCTAAATGACTCACTGACTGTAAACTGCCCTGGATAAGAGTGTCTGCTAAATGACTCACTGACTGTAAACTGCCCTGGATAAGAGTGTCTGCTAAATGACTCACTGACTGTAAACTGCCCTGGATAAGAGTGTCTGCTAAATGACTCACTGACTGTAAACTGCCCTGGATAAGAGTGTCTGCTAAATGACTCACTGACTGTAAACTGCCCTGGATAAGAGTGTCTGCTAAATGACTCACTGACTGTAAACTGCCCTGGATAAGAGTGTCTGCTAAATCACTCACTGACTGTAAACTGCGCTGGATAAGAGTGTCTGCTAAATGACTCAAATGTAAAAAATGTCAATGGTGACATGGATCTTGGGAAATTATTATGAGGAAGGAAAAAAATAGTGAAACCACAAACCAAATCCTCAAAACTGAGGAAGACTTTGACCATTGCAACAGCAAAAAGAGACTTCTTTATTTTATTTATTTTTTAAAGGCATAAAGTAAGTCATTGTAGACCAGCGTAAAAGAAAACATCATTAGTTTTATGTTAACAGAATTCATTTTAAAAAACTTCCCTGGAACTCTTAGATACCGTGTAAAACAGTCTGTGACTAATTCAGCGTCACACAGTAACGGCCCATCTGGACTGGGTCGTGTCTATTTCACTTCTCTTCCAAATACACCTCTATTCTCTGGATCATTTCACTTGTAATCAAAGTTAAACATGAATGATTTAATCAATACCCTGCTGTTGATGGAGCTATCAGGTGAGAGGGTGTTTACTAAGATATGTAGGCAGTGCAGATAGTTTATATAATGTGTATTACTTTTTTTTTTTCATGCTCAATGCAGAGGCTCCTAAATCCCAAACGGTTTCTTATTTTTGCTCCAGGAGTCACGCCATAGCTCTGTATTTTATTTATATATTTTTTATTTATGTTACTAGGCAAGTCAGTTAAGAACAAATTCTTATTTACAATGACAGCCTAGGAACAGTGGGTTAACTGCCTGTTCAGGGACAGAACGACAGATTTGTACCTTGTCAGCTCGGGGATTTGAACTTGCAACCTTCCGGTTACTAGCCCAACGCTCTAACCACTAGGCTACCCTGCCTCCCCTGTATACATTCACACTAGTTTAAAGGGGCCTTTGCTCAAGACCTATGAGATTGACACTAGTTCTCTGATCAACTACATATTACACTTTTTAAAAAAAGGGTTCCAAAAGGGTTCTTCGGTTGTTCCCATTGGAGAACCATATTTGGTTCCACTCTTTTTTGGGGTTTCATGTAGAACCCTCTCGGGAAAGGGTTCTACCTGCAACCCAATAGGGATCTTCCTGGAACCAAAAGGGTTCTACCTGGAACCAAAAAGGGTTCTTCAAAAGGTCCTCCTTTGGGGACAGCCGAAGAACCCTTTTAGGTTATAGATAGCACCTTGACTTTGGAATGAGAAAGGGGGATTTTGTGTGTGTGTGTGTGTGTGTGTGTTATAGCTGGAGATTATATTTTCTTGTCCCACACACCTCGACCTACAGACAATACCCCCTCCTCCACCACCACTGGTAATCAATACAGGGACGTTCAACCAGCCCCTCACACACACACACACACACACACACACACACACACACACACACACACACACACAGACAGACAGACAGACAGACAGACAGACAGACAGACAGACAGACAGACAGACAGACAGACAGACAGACAGACAGACAGACAGACAGACAGACAGACAGACAGACAGACAGACAGACAGACAGACAGACAGACAGACAGACAGACACACAGACAGACACACACACACACAGACACAGAGACAGACAGACACAGACAGACAGACAGACAGACAGACAGACACACAGACAGACACACACACAGACAGACAGACAGACAGACAGACAGACAGACAGACAGACAGACAGACAGACAGACAGACAGACAGACAGACAGACAGACAGACAGACAGACAGACAGACAGACAGACAGACAGACAGACACACACACACACACACACACACACACACACACACACACACACACACACAGAGACAGACAGACACAGACAGAGACAGACACACACACACACACACACACACACACACACACACACACACAGAGACAGACAGACAGACAGACAGACAGACAGACAGACAGACAGACAGACAGACAGACAGACAGACAGACAGACAGACAGACAGACAGACAGACAGACAGACAGACAGACAGACAGACAGACAGACACACACACACACACACACACACACACACACACAGACAGACAGACACACACAGACACACACACACACACACACACACACACACACACACACACACACAGAGACAGACAGACAGACAGACAGACAGACAGACAGACAGACAGACAGACGGACAGACGGACAGACACACACACACACACACACACACACACACACACACACACACAGACAGACAGACAGACAGACAGACAGACAGACAGACAGACAGACAGACAGACAGACAGACAGACAGACAGACAGACAGACAGACAGACAGAGACAGACAGACAGACAGACAGACAGACAGACAGACAGACACACACACACACACACACACACACACACACACACACACACACACACACACACACACACACACACACACACACACACACACACACACACACACACACACACATCCCAATCTTACCGCGGCACATAAAAGACTCAGTGCAGAAACACTTCCAGTACTCTGCAGGGTAAAAGAAGCCGAATGCTGTTGGGGTGGGATTTGATGTAACACCCTGGAACACTTCGCTAAGGTTAACTCTGGAGTCTGTCTCTAAAAGATTATCAAAAACCATAGATGTTCCCAGTGATATCCCATGTGTGTCTGGCTGTACTTGATGCATTTAAAGATGAGAGGAGAGCCAATGTCCCTCATGAAAGATTCAGTGGAACATTTTTTAAGATGTTTGGAGGAGATGAACTTGTTGAAGATGAAATAGTGAGATGAACCAGAAGCGAGCCCAGCAGAGGGCAAAATGGAGTCTGAGTAGAGAGATGCTAGAGTAGTATAATCAGAGTATAAAGATACTAGAGTATTAAAGCAGTATAATCAGAGTATAAAGATACTAGAGTATTAAAGCAGTATAATCAGAGTATAAAGATACTAGAGTATTAAAGCAGTATAATCAGAGTATAAATATACTAGAGTATTAAAGCAGTATAATCAGAGTATAAAGATACTAGAGTATTAAAGCAGTATAATCAGAGTATAAAGATACTAGAGTGGTAAAGCAGTATAATCAGAGTATAAAGATACTAGAGTATTAAAGCAGTATAATCAGAGTATAAAGATACTAGAGTATTAAAGCAGTATAATCAGAGTATAAAGATACTGGAGTATTAAAGCAGTATCGTCTGAGTATAAAGATACTAGAGTATTAAAGCAGTAGTCTGTGTAGAGAGATACTGGAGTATTAAAGCAGTATCGTCTGAGTATAAAGATACTAGAGTATTAAAGCAGTAGTCTGTGTAGAGAGATACTGGAGCATTAAAGCAGTATAGTCTGAATAGAGCGAACACAAGAGAGAGGAAGTCCAACTGCCTTTCCCACTGTGGTTCCTCCCCTCAGTCAGACCCTCCTCCTCTGTCCTGCAGGAGTCATTTGGCTGGCTGGCAAGAACTTGACAGACAATTATCCAGTTAGCATATCTCTTACGTTTGTAATTTCACCATGGCCATCTACTCTGTTTTCAGAGAACTCTCGTCTGAGTGTGCCAGAGAGAATTCTCGTCTGAGTGTGCCAGAGAGAATTCTCGTCTGAGTGTGCCAGAGAGAACTCTCGTCTGAGTGTGCCAGAGAGAACTCTCGTCTGAGTGTGCCAGAGTGAACTCTCGTCTGAGTGTGCCAGAGAGAACTCTCGTCTGAGTGTGCCAGAGAGAACTCTCGTCTGAGTGTGCCAGAGAGAACTCTCGTCTGAGTGTGCCAGAGAGAACTCTCGTCTGAGTGTGCCAGAGAGAACTCTCGTCTGAGTGTGCCAGAGAGAACTCTCGTCTGAGTGTGCCAGAGAGAACTCTCGTCTGAGTGTGCCAGAGAGAACTCTTGTCTGAGTGTGCCAGAGAGAACTCTCATCTGAGTGTGCCAGAGAGAACTCTCGTCTGAATGTGCCAGAGAGAACTCTCATCTGAGTGTGCCAGAGAGAACTCTCGTCTGAGTGTGCCAGAGAGAACTCTCGTCTGAGTGTGCCAGAGCGCAGAATTTACAAACGAGCAACAATCCGCTAGATATGACCGGTGTCAGAAAATGTAAAGAATTATAGTTAGTCAAGAATGTTCTAGAATGTCAAGAATGCTCTAGAATGTCAAGAATGCTCTAGAATGTCAAGAATGCTCTAGAATGTCAAGAATGCTCTAGAATGTCAAGAATTCTCTAGAATGTCAAGAATGCTCTAGAATGTCAAGAATGCTCTAGAATGCTCTAGAATGTCAAGAATGCTCTAGAATTCTCTAGAATGTCAAGAATGCTCTAGAAAACCTGTAAACAGCCTAACCAGCTCTGCTACAGCAATTAAAATGGTCAGAGTGAGGTGTTCTCTCATTTGTATCTGGAAGTTAACTAGAAGGCTCGCCAACTTTAGCCTGTTATCTTGGGTGCTTGGTTGGGACCAGCATGCATTGGCAGGCGAGCTGTAGAAAGATGAGTAGGCTACAATTCGTAATCGTTTATCAGTGCAATTTTGATGGACAACTAGCTGAAAAAGTTTGAAAGAGTTTAACCTCATGTTCCTTGGTTAGATTTGAGCTAATCTTCCTCTGGCTAGCATTAGTTGTTGATCTTGTTGTTGCTGATGTGCATAACTGAGGGAGAGAGAGCCTCGAGGGAGAGAGAGCCTACCTTCCCATAGTTGTTTATTAATCAATAGGACTGTAAAGTTCCCAAATGTAAGAGGACTCCCGTGGTATTTACCTATTTACATAAATCCATGTAGGTGTTTTTTGTGGCTTCTGGTGAATGTGTTCTAATGATCTAAAGTCACGCTGTTGTAACTGTCTGTAAACACACAGTCCAGTTCATAGTGAATGATGTCAGGCCCTACTGCCTGTAAACACACAGTCCAGTTCATAGTGAATGATGTCAGGCCCTACTGCCTGTAAACACACAGTCCAGTTCATAGTGAATGATGACAGGCCCTACTGCCTGTAAACACACAGTCCAGTTCAAAGTGAATGATGACAGGCCCTACTGCCTGTAAACACACAGTCCAGTTCATAGTGAATGATGACAGGCCCTACTGCCTGTAAACACACAGTCCAGTTCAAAGTGAATGATGACAGGCCCTACTGCCTGTAAACACACAGTCCAGTTCATAGTGAATGATGACAGGCCCTACTGCCTGTAAACACACAGTCCAGTTCATAGTGAATGATGACAGGCCCTACTGCCTGTAAACACACAGTCCAGTTCAAAGTGAATGATGACAGACCCTACTGCCTGTAAACACACAGTCCAGTTCATAGTGAATGATGTCAGGCCCTACTGCCTGTAAACACACAGTCCAGTTCATAGTGAATGATGACAGGCCCTACTGCCTATAAACACACAGTCCAGTTCAAAGTGAATGATGACAGGCCCTACCGCCTGTAAACACACAGTCAGGTTCATAGTGAATGATGACAGGCCCTACTGCCTATAAACACACAGTCCAGTTCAAAGTGAATGATGACAGGCCCTACTGCCTGTAAACACACAGTCCAGTTCAAAGTGAATGATGACAGGCCCTACTGCCTATAAACACACAGTCCAGTTCAAAGTGAATGATGACAGGCCCTACTGCCTGTAAACACACAGTCCAGTTCATAGTGAATGATGACAGGCCCTACTGCCTATAAACACACAGTCCAGTTCAAAGTGAATGATGACAGACCCTACTGCCTATAAACACACAGTCCAGTTCAAAGTGAATGATGACAGGCCCTACTGCCTATAAACACACAGTCCAGTTCAAAGTGAATGATGACAGGCCCTACTGCCTGTAAACACACAGTCCAGTTCATAGTGAATGATGTCAGGCCCTACTGCCTGTAAACACACAGTCCAGTTCATAGTGAATGATGACAGGCCCTACTGCCTGTAAACACACAGTCCAGTTCATAGTGAATGATGACAGGCCCTACAGCCTGTAAACACACAGTCCAGTTCATAGTGAATGATGACAGGCCCTACTGCCTATAAACACACAGTCCAGTTCAAAGTGAATGATGACAGGCCCTACTGCCTGTAAACACACAGTCCAGTTCATAGTGAATGATAACAGGCCCTACTGCCTGTAAACACACAGTCCAGTTCATAGTGAATGATGACAGGCCCTACTGCCTATAAACACACAGTCCAGTTCAAAGTGAATGATGACAGGCCCTACTGCCTGTAAACACACAGTCCAGTTCATAGTGAATGATGACAGGTCCTACTGCCTGTAAACACACAGTCCAGTTCATAGTGAATGATGTCAGGCCCTACTGTCTGTAAACACACAGTCCAGTTCATAGTGAATGATGTCAGGCCCTACTGCCTATAAACACACAGTCCAGTTCAAAGTGAATGATGTCAGGCCCTACTGCCTGTAAACACACAGTCCAGTTCATAGTGAATGATGACAGGCCCTACTGCCTGTAAACACACAGTCTAGTGCAAAGCAATGATCACAGGCCCTACTGCCTATAAACACACAGTCCAGTTCATAGTGAATGATGACAGGCCCTACTGCCTGTAAACACACAGTCCAGTTCATAGTGAATGATGACAGGCCCTACTGCCTGTAAACACACAGTCCAGTTCATAGTGAATGATGACAGGCCCTACTGCCTATAAACACACAGTCCAGTTCAAAGTGAATGATGACAGGCCTGTGTGGAAAAAGGCTTGTTTGCCTACTGTAGCTCTGATTGGCTGTGGCGCACCGGTCTGTGTAGAATCCAGTATTGGACGAGACAGATGTTTTTATTAGGTTTTATTTACTGCCGTGTCTATTCATTGTCAAAACACATGGGCGTTTCCCACTAAATATTGTTATAGAATTTTCACAAAGGCCTTAATATACTGTACGTCAAGAATTTATGAAAACGTGAAAATGACCATATCTAAGTGCTCTCTTGTCAGTTCTTCCTAAGGATGTTCATGAACATATATTAATGCGATTTCTGTCACGTCTAATCAAGGTGGGTGGAATCAGGCGCAGAGAGCAGATAGCGATATAAAGTTTATTCTCCGGTGAACAAAACAAACACGGTCAACCCAAACACACACAGGGTGAAATTATCCAAACACGGTCAACCCAAACACACACAGGGTGAAATTATCCAAACACGGTCAACCCAAACACACACAGGGTGAAATTATCCAAACACGGTCAACCCAAACACACACAGGGTGAAATTATCCAAACACAGTCAACCCAAACACACACAGGGTGAAATTATCCAAACACAGGATAACAGACTAACCGGAGAATAAGAAACACAATAACACCGACAGACCAAAATGAATGACAAAATAAACAATCCCGCACAAAACAAGGGTGGGACAACCTACATTATATACAGACACTAATTAACTAAACAACACACAGGTGAAACCAATCGGACAAAACCAACAGATACACGAAAAGGGATCGGAAGTGGCTAGTAGGACGGTGACGACGACCGCCGAGCACCGCCTGAACGGGCAGGAGAGCCAGCGGAAGTCGTGACAATTTCATTGCTAAAATGTTGTCAGTTCCACTTTAAAGAGGAAAGTGTGAATACACATGCTGAATCCATACATACTGCAGGCCTAGAGATAATAACACACCCACACATTATTCTAATCAAACACAAAGACATAATGCTGTGCAGCATATAACACACACACACTCAGTCCAGGAACTAAGTGATTGTGTTCCAATCTGTCTTTGGGCCGTTCGTTTAGTTTGAGTATAATTTCCTTTCCCTCCTGGATGTTTCCTGCTGCAGGGAGATGAGACGATTCTCTCCCCAGAGACAAGGCTCTCATCTGGGGCCTGGGAGAGAGGAAAGGAAAAGAGAGGAGAGGTAGGGAGGATAGGAGAGGAAAGAGGACAGGAGTGGAGGACAGGTGATGAGAGGATAGGGGAGAGAAGGAGAGGAAAGAGGACAGGGGAGAGGAGAGGATAAGGGAGAAAAGGAGAGGAGAGGCGATAAGAGGAGAGGATAGGGGAGAGAAGGAGAGGAAAGAGGACAGGGGAGAGAAGGAGAGGAAAGAGGACAGGAGAGGAGGACAGGCGATGAGAGGATAGGGGAGAGAAGGAGAGGAAAGAGGACAGGGGAGAGGAGAGGATAAGGGAGAAAAGGAGAGGAGAGGCGATGAGAGGAGAGGATAGGGGAGAGAAGGAGAGGAAAGAGGACAGGGGAGAGAAGAGGATAAGGGAGAGAAGGAGAGGAGAGGCGATGAGAGGAGAGGATAGGGGAGAGAAGGAGAGGAAAGAGGACAGGGGAGAGGAGAGGATAAGGGAGAGAAGGAGAGGAGAGGCGATGAGAGGAAAGAGGACAGAGGAGAGGAGGACAGGCGAGGGGAGAGAAGGACAGGCGATGAAAGAACAGGGAATAGGGGAGAGAAGGACAGGCGATGAGAGAACAGGGGATAGGGGAGAGAAGGACAGGCGATGAGAGAACAGGGGATAGGTTGAGAGGAGGACAGGCGATGAGAGAACAGGGGTTAGGTTGAGAGGAGGACAGGCGATGAGAGGAGAGAACAGGGGATAGGGGGAGAGAAGGACAGGCGATGAGAGAACAGGGAATAGGGGAGAGAAGGACAGGCAATGAGAGAACAGGGGATAGGGGAGAGAAGGACAGGCGATGAGAGAACAGGGAATAGGGGAGAGAAGGACAGGCAATGAGAGAACAGGGGATAGGTTGAGAGGAGGACAGGCGATGAGAGGAGAGAACAGGGGATAGGGGAGAGAAGGACAGGCGATGAGAGAACAGGGAATAGGGGAGAGAAGGACAGGCAATGAGAGAACAGGGGTTAGGTTGAGAGGAGGACAGGCGATGAGAGGAGAGAACAGGGGATAGGGGAGAGAAGGACAGGCGATGAGAGAACAGGGAATAGGGGAGAGAAGGACAGGCAATGAGAGAACAGGGGATAGGGGAGAGAAGGACAGGCGATGAGAGAACAGGGAATAGGGGAGAGAAGGACAGGCGATGAGAGAACAGGGGATAGGGGAGAGGAGGACAGGCGATGAGAGAACAGGGGATAGGGGAGAGGAGGACAGGCGATGAGAGAACAGGGAATAGGGGAGAGAAGGACAGGCAATGAGAGAACAGGGGATAGGGGAGAGAAGGACAGGCGATGAGAGAACAGGGAATAGGGGAGAGAAGGACAGGCGATGAGAGAACAGGGGATAGGGGAGAGGAGGACAGGCGATGAGAGAACAGGGGATAGGGGAGAGGAGGACAGGCGATGAGAGAACAGGGAATAGGGGAGAGAAGGACAGGCGATGAGAGAACAGGGGATAGGGGAGAGGAGGACAGGCGATGAGAGGAGAGAACAGGGGATAGGGGAGAGAAGGACAGGCGATGAGAGAACAGGGGATAGGGGAGAGAAGGACAGGCGATGAGAGGAGAGAACAGGGGATAGGGGAGAGAAGGACAGGCGATGAGAGGAGAGAACAGGGGATAGGGGAGAGAAGGACAGGCGATGAGAGGAGAGAACAGGGGATAGGTTGAGAGGAGGACAGGCGATGAGAGAACAGGGGATAGGGGAGAGGAGGACAGGCGATGA
>NC_056457.1:31346956-31424456 GCF_018296145.1 Oncorhynchus tshawytscha | reverse complement strand
ATAAACACCTGTTAATACATGTAAAAAATATATATATAATAGTTTCCTGATCTTTCTTGTATCTCTCTGATATAGGACAGACATTTCAGAACAACATTTTTTTTTTTTGGAGGGGGACTATCTGTTGTTCCATGTAGTGAATCTGTTATTCAATGCATTTCTATTGACTAATAGCAGTCAGGTCAAATTCAATTTTATATCAAATATTTTTGGGATTCTTCAAGGTGTCTTAAAATTCAAAATCAAATAACAAAATTATTTGTGGTATGACCTTCTTAAAACAATTCCCTGGGCTTAGACAGGGCTTGGACAGGGCTTAGACAGGGCTTAGACAGGGCTTGGACAGGGCTTAGACAGGGCTTAGAAAGGGCTTAGACAGGGTTTAGACAGGGTTTAGACAGGGCTTGGACAGGGCTTGGACAGGGCTTGGACAGGGCTTAGACAGGGCTTAGACAGGGCTTAGACAGGGCTTAGACAGGGCTTGGACAGGGCTTAGACAGGGCTTAGAAAGGGCTTAGACAGGGTTTAGACAGGGTTTGGACAGGGCTTGGACAGGGCTTGGACAGGGCTTGGACAGGGCTTAGACAGGGCTTAGACAGGACTTAGACAGGGCTTAGACAGGGCTTGGACAGGGCTTAGACCCCAGAGGATATTATTAAGACTTGGCATTTCATTTATTTTGTCAGTTACCTGTAAAATTAGATACATGAAAACAATAAACTTAAACTGGATATTTGTTGTATAGTTTTTCTCAAATATGTAGATATTTTATCCATTATAGGTAGTCCTTTAATAGGTGTCCATATCCAGAACGCTCCTTCACCCTAGGAGCTCCCCCTTCACCCTAGGAGCTTCCCCTTCGAGCTTCCCCTTCACCCTAGGAGGTTCCCCTTCACCCTAGGAGCTTCCCCTTTACACTAGGAGCTTCCCCTTTACACTAGGAGCTCCCCCTTCACCCTAGGAGCTCCCCCTTCACCCTAGGAGCTTCCCCTTCACCCTAGGAGCTTCCTCTTCGATCTAGGAGCTTCCCCTTTACACTAGGAGCTTCCCCTTCACCCTAGGAGCTTCCCCTTTACACTAGGAGCTTCCCCTTCACCCTAGGAGCTTTCCCTTCACCCTAGGAGCTTCCCCTTCACCCTAGGAGGTTCTCCTTCACACCCTAGGAGCTTCCCCTTCACCCTAGGAGCTTCCCCTTCACCCTAGGAGGTTCCCCTTCACACCCTAGGAGCTTCCCCTTCACCCTAGGAGCTTCCCTTCACCCTAGGAGCTTCCCCTTCACCCTAGGAGGTTCCCCTTCACACCCTAGAGCTTCCCCTTCACCCTAGGAGCTTCCCCTTCACCCTAGGAGCTTCCTCTTCACCCTAGGAGCTTCCCCTTCACCCTAGGAGCTTCCCCTTCACCCTAGGAGCTTCCCCTTCACACTAGGAGCTTCCCTTTACACTAGGAGGTTCCCCTTTACACTAGGAGCTTCCCCTTTACACTAGGAGCTTCCCTTTACACTAGGAGCTTCCCCTTCACCCTAGGAGCTTCCCCTTCACCCTAGGAGCTTCCCCTTCACCCTAGGAGGTTCCCCTTCACACCCTAGGAGCTTCCCCTTCACCCTAGGAGCTTCCCCTTCACCCTAGGAGCTTCCTCTTCACCCTAGGAGCTTCCCCTTCACCCTAGGAGCTTCCCCTTCACACTAGGAGCTTCCCCTTCACACTAGGAGGTTCCCTTTACACTAGGAGCTTCCCCTTTACACTAGGAGCTTCCCTTTACACTAGGAGCTTCCCCTTCACCCTAGGAGCTTCCCCTTCACCCTAGGAGCTTCCCCTTCACCATAGGAGCTAGGAGCTTCCCCTTTACACTAGGAGCTTCCTCTTCGATCTAGGAGCTTCCCCTTTACACTAGGAGCTTCCCCTTCACCCTAGGAGCTTCCTCTTCACCCTAGGAGTGTCTACATGACAGATGTACTAAACAGATGTTTTGCAATGAAGATTAAAAAAATACAACTTCATATTTGCATATTACATCGGTATGTAATATCGGTATGCTACACTGTGAGTGCAGAGTCAATACAAACACTACTGTAGCAGACACAGACAAATGGGTTCCTACAGAACAGAGACGGCTGTAGTAATACAGACAGACATCATTTTGTACTGTAGCTAAAGTATACTACATCTTGACATTATAAATATGTAGGCTATATGTAGTTTAACACACAGATAAATGCATCTGTGCCCTAAAATAGGACTTCCCCAAACTCGGTCCTGGGCACGTTTTGTTTCTGCCCTCTAGCACAACACAGCTGATTCAAATCCATCAAAGCTCGATGATGGATTGGTTATTTGAATCAGCCGTGTTGTGCTAAGACAACAAACAAAAAACAGTTCAAGCAGGGGGCCCCAGGCCCGAGTTTGGAAAGCCCCTGACTTAGAACACTGTCAGAATGTTCAAAACATAGTTAACACCCAGTAGGCTGTACACTGCAAGGATATAACAGTATTTTAAAGTTTCAAAAGTTGCTAAAAATCATGAAACATGAAGCACAGCTTTCCTCCCGAAAGGCTTTCAAAACTACTGTACTGGATATCCTATAAAATAAACAGGCAGAAGGGTTATTTATTCAACGTTATTACCATGTCTATTTCTGCACCATGTGACGACAACACGTTCAAAAAAAAAAAAACTTTATTAAAACCTGGTTTCTAACTGTAGAAGGTGAATGACAGATTCTCCCATTTGCTGTTCTCTCTGCTCCGTTACGTCCTGAAGAGTTTGTCGGCATTACAAATGGCACCAAATTCCCCTACATAGTGCTCTACTTTTGACCACAGCCCTATGGGCCCTGGTCTTCAGCAGAGAATACGGTGCCATCTGGGACGCAGGCCTAGCCAGCCATAGCTGGGATGTTAGCCTGGGTCCATCTCACGTCATGGCTGTCCAATTCCATCTGCACAAAATGGAACCCACTCGAGACAGCGAGAGAGAGAGAGAGAGAGAGAGAGAGAGAGAGAGAGAGAGAGAGAGAGAGAGAATACAGAGACAGACAGAGAGGATACAGAGAGAGACAGGATGTATAGGGTGTGATATCAATAAACTAATCAGCCAGTCCTCCATGTTCTAATTGATACAGCAATAGAGATGCCAATGGTGGGGATATACACCAACCCTTCTCACTGTATATTTTCAGATCAGAGTCAGAGTGTTTAATAGTCAGAGTTGCAGATGTGATTGCAGGGTACAGTGAAAATCTTAGGCTAAAATAATGACAATGATACTTAAACTATAGAAATAGAAGGAGCATTGTATACACACACCACAACAACTGTAGTACTATATACACCACAACAACTGTAGTACTATATACACCACAACAACTGTAGTACTATATACACCCACACCATAACAACTGTAGTACTATATACACCACAACAACTGTAGTACTATATACACTATAACAACTGTAGTACTATATACACCACAACAACTGTAGTACTATATACACCACAACAACTGTAGTACTATATACACTATAACAACTGTAGTACTATATACACTATAACAACTGTAGTACTATATACACCATAACAACTGTAGTACTATATACACCACAACAACTGTAGTACTATATACACCACAACAACTGTAGTACTATATACACCCACACCACAACAACTGTAGTACTATATACACTATAACAACTGTAGTCCTATATACACCATAACAACTGTAGTACTATATACACCACAACAACTGTAGTACTATATACACCACAACAACTGTAGTACTATATACACTATAACAACTGAAGTCCTATATACACCATAACAACTGTAGCACTATATACACCACAACAACTGTAGTACTATATACACCACAACAACTGTAGTACTATATACACTATAACAACTGTAGTACTATATACACCCACACCACAACAACTGTAGTACTACAAACACCCACACCACAACAACAGTAGCACTATATACACCATAACAACTGTAGTACTATATACACCCACACCACAAAAACTGTAGTACTATATACACCATAACAACTGTAGAACTATATACACCACAACAACTGTAGTACTATATACACCATAACAACTGTAGTACTATATACACCATAACAACTGAAGTCCTATATACACCATAACAACTGTAGTACTATATACACCATAACAACTGTAGTACTATATACACCACAACAACTGTAGTACTATATACACCACAACAACTGTAGTACTATAAACACCATAACAACTGAAGTCTTATATACACCATAACAACTGTAGCACTATATACACCACAACAACTGTAGTACTATATACACCACAACAACTGTAGTACTATATACACTATAACAACTGTAGTCCTATATACACCATAACAACTGTAGTACTATATACACCACAACAACTGTAGTACTATATACACCACAACAACTGAAGTACTATATACACTATAACAACTGTAGTACTATATACACTATAACAACTGTAGTACTATATACACCCACACCACAACAACTGTAGTACTACAAACACCCACACCACAACAACAGTAGAACTATATACACCATAACAACTGTAGTACTATATACACCATAACAACTGTAGTACTATATACACCACAACAACTGTAGAACTATATACACCCACACCACAAAAACTGTAGTACTATATACACCATAACAACTGTAGTACTATATACACCCACACCACAACAACTGTAGTACTATATACACCCACACCACAACAACTGTAGTACTATATACACCATAACAGCTGTAGAACTATATACACCATAACTACTGTAGTACTATATACACTATAACAACTGTAGTACTATATACACCATAACAACTGTAGTCCTATATACACCATAACAACTGTAGTACTATATACACTATAACAACTGTAGTACTATATACACTATAACAACTGTAGTACTATATATACTATAACAACTGTAGTACTATATACACTATAACAACTGTAGTACTATATACACTATAACAACTGTAGTACTATATACACTATAACAACTGTAGTACTATATACACTATAACAACTGTAGTACCATATATACTATAACAACTGTAGTACTATATATACTATAAAAACGGTAGTACTATATACACTATAACAACTGTAGTACTATATATACTATAACAACTGTAGTACCATATATACTATAACAACTGTAGTACCATATATACTATAACAACTGTAGTACCATATATACTATAACAACTGTAGTACTATATATACTATAACAACTGTAGTACCATATATACTATAACAACTGTAGTACCATATACATGTGCTTTACAGTAACAAAACGAATAAAAACAATGAAAACAAAAACAGAATTATTTACTACAGAATAAACATAAGAGGATAAAAAAAACTAAACAATAACTATAAAAATTGAAAGACTAAAAAGCACCTTAAGGCAAAGGTAAAAAGGCTTGTTTTAAGATGGCTTTTAAAGATGTCCACAGTTTCACACCACAACAACTGTAGAACTATATACACCCACACCACAACAACTGTAGTACTATATACACCATAACAACTGTAGAACACCATAACAACTGTAGCACTATATACACCACAACAACTGTAGTACTATATACACCACAACAACTGTAGTACTATATACACTATAACAACTGAAGTCCTATATACACCATAACAACTGTAGTACTATATACATATACACCACAACAACTGTAGTACTATATACACCACAACAACTGTAGTACTATATACACTATAACAACTGTAGTCCTATATACACCATAACAACTGTAGTACTATATACACCACAACAACTGTAGTACTATATACACCCACACCACAACAACTGTAGCACTATATACACCATAACAACTGTAGTACTATATACACCATAACAACTGTAGTACTATATACACCACAACAACTGTAGAACTATATACACCCACACCACAACAACTGTTGTACTATATACACCATAACAACTGTAGAACTATATACACCACAACAACTGTAGTACTATATACACCATAACAACTGTAGTACTATATACACCATAACAACTGAAGTCCTATATACACCATAACAACTGTAGTACTATATACACCATAACAACTGTAGTACTATATACACCACAACAACTGTGGTACTATATACACCACAACAACTGTAGTACTATATACACCACAACAACTGTAGCACTATATACACCATAACAACTGAAGTCCTATATACACCATAACAACTGTAGTACTATATACACCATAACAACTGTAGTACTATATACACCACAACAACTGTAGTACTATATACACCACAACAACTGTAGTACTATAAACACCATAACAACTGAAGTATTATATACACCATAACAACTGTAGCACTATATACACCACAACAACTGTAGTACTGTAGTACCATCTGTACTTCCGGCGCCGACAGAGATGGCCGCCTCGCTTCGCGTTCCTAGGAAACTATGCAGTTTTTTGTTTTTTTACGTGTTATTTCTTACACTAGTACCCCAGGTCATCTTAGGTTTCTTTACATACAGCCGAGAAGAACTACTGAATATAAGATCAGCGTCAACTCACCATCAGTACGACCAAGAATATGTTTTTCGCGACGCGGATCCTGTGTTCTGCCTTACAACCAGTGTAACCGAGTGGATCACATGCAGCGACCAAAAAAAAAAAAAACGACTCAGAAAAAGAGGGAAACGAAGCGGTCTTCTGGTCAGACTCCGGAGACGGGCACATCGTGCACCACTCCCTAGCATTCTTCTTGCCAATGTCCAGTCTCTTGACAACAAGGTTGATGAAATCCGAGCAAGGGTAGCATTCCAGAGGGACATCAGAGACTGTAACGTTCTTTGCTTCACGGAAACATGGCTCACTGGAGAGACGCAACTGAAGCGGTGCAGCCAGCGGGTTTCTCCACGCATCGCGCCGACAGAAACAAACATCTTTCTGGTAAGAAGACGGGCGGGGGCGTATGTCTTATGGCCAACGTGACATGGTGTGATGAAAGAAACATACAGGAACTCAAATCCTTCTGTTCACCTGATTTAGAATTCCTCACAATCAAATGTAGACCGCATTATCTACCAAGAGAATTCTCTTCGATTATAATCACAGCCGTATATATCCCCCCAAGCAGACACATCGATGGCTCTGAACGAACTTTATTTAACTTTCTGCAAACTGGAAACGATTTATCCGGAGGCTGCATTCATTGTAGCTGGGGATTTTAACAAGGCTAATCTGAAAACAAGACTCCCTAAATTTTATCAGCATATCGATTGCGACCCTGGATCATTGTTACTCTAACTTCCGCGACGCATATAAGGCCCTGCCCCGCCCCCCTTTCGGAAAAGCTGACCACGACTCCATTTTGTTGATCCCTGCCTACAGACAGAAACTAAAACAAGAAGCTCCCACGCTGAGGTCTGTCCAACGCTGGTCCGACCAAGCTGACTCCACACTCCAAGACTGCTTCCATCACGTGGACTGGGAGATGTTTCGTATTGCGTCAGACAACAACATTGACGAATACGCTGATACGGTGTGCGAGTTCATTAGAACGTGCGTTGAAGATGTCGTTCCCATAGCAACGATTAAAACATTCCCTAACCAGAAACCGTGGATTGATGGCAGCATTCGTGTGGAACTGAAGGCACGAACCACTGCTTTTAATCAGGGCAAGGTGTCTGGTAACATGACTGAATACAAACAGTGCAGCTATTCCCTCCGCAAGGCTATCAAACAAGCTAAGCGCCAGTACAGAGACAAAGTAGAATCTCAATTCAACGGCTCAGACACAAGAGGTATGTGGCAGGGTCTACAGTCAATCACGGACTACAGGAAGAAACCCAGCCCAGTCACGGACCAGGATGTCTTGCTCCCAGGCAGACTAAATAACTTTTTTGCCCGCTTTGAGGACAATACAGTGCCACTGACACGGCCTGCAACGGAAACATGCGGTCTCTCCTTCACTGCAGCCGAAGTGAGTAAGACATTTAAACGTGTTAACCCTCGCAAGGCTGCAGGCCCAGACGGCATCCCCAGCCGCGCCCTCAGAGCATGCGCAGACCAGCTGGCCGGTGTGTTTACGGACATATTCAATCAATCCCTATACCAGTCTGCTGTTCCCACATGCTTCAAGAGGGCCACCATTGTTCCTGTTCCCAAGAAAGCTAAGGTAACTGAGCTAAACGACTACCGCCCGTAGCACTCACATCCGTCATCATGAAGTGCTTTGAGAGACTAGTCAAGGACCATATCACCTCCACCCTACCTGACACCCTTGACCCACTCCAATTTGCTTACCGCCCAAATAGGTCCACAGACGATGCAATCTCAACCACACTGCACACTGCCCTAACCCATCTGGACAAGAGGAATACCTATGTGAGAATGCTGTTCATCGACTACAGCTCGGCATTCAACACCATAGTACCCTCCAAGCTCGTCATCAAGCTCGAGACCCTGGGTCTCGACCCCGCCCTGTGCAACTGGGTACTGGACTTCCTGACGGGCCGCCCCCAGGTGGTGAGGGTAGGCAACAACATCTCCTCCCCGCTGATCCTCAACACTGGGGCCCCACAAGGGTGCGTTCTGAGCCCTCTCCTGTACTCCCTGTTCACCCACGACTGCGTGGCCATGCACGCCTCCAACTCAATCATCAAGTTTGCGGACGACACAACAGTGGTAGGCTTGATCACCAACAACGACGAGACGGTCTACAGGGAGGAGGTGAGGGCCCTCGGAGTGTGGTGTCAGGAAAATAACCTCACACTCAACGTCAACAAAACTAAGGAGATGATTGTGGACTTCAGGAAACAGCAGAGGGAACACCCCCCATCCACATCGATGGAACAGTAGTGGAGAGGGTAGCAAGTTTTAAGTTCCTCGGCATACATATCACAGACAAACTGAATTGGTCCACTCACACAGACAGCATCGTGAGGAAGGCGCAGCAGCGCCTCTTCAACCTCAGGAGGCTGAAGAAATTCGGCTTGTCACCAAAAGCACTCACAAACTTCTACAGATGCACAATCGAGAGCATCCTGGCGGGCTGTATCACCGCCTGGTATGGCAACTGCACCGCCCTCAACCAAAGGCTCTCCAGAGGGTAGTGAGGTCTGCACAACGCATCACCCGGGGGCAAACTACCTGCCCTCCAGGACACCTACACCACCCGATGCTACAGGAAGGCCATAAAGATCATCAAGGGCATCAACCACCCGAGCCACTGCCTGTTCACCCCGCTGCCATCCAGAAGGCGAGGTCAGTACAGGTGCATCAAAGCTGGGACCGAGAGACTGAAAAACAGCTTCTATCTCAAGGCCATCAGACTGTTAAACAGCCACCACTAACATTGAGTGGCTACTGCCAACACACTGTCAATGACACTGACTCTACTCCAGCCACTTTAATCATGGGAATTGATGGGAAATGATGTAAATATATCACTAGCCACTTTAAACAATGCTACCTTATATAATGTTACTTACCCTACATTGTTAATCTCATATGCATACGTTGATACTGTACTCTATATCATCGACTGCATCCTTATGTAATACATGTATCACTTGCCACTTTAACTATGCCACTTGGTTTACATACTTATCTCATATGTATATACTGTACTCGATATCATCTACTGTATCTTGCCTATGCTGCTCTGTACCATCACTCATTCATATATCCTTATGTACATATTCTTTATCCCCTTACACTGTGTATGACAGTAGTTTTTTTTGGAATTGTTAGTTAGATTACTTGCTCGTTATTACTGCATTGTCGGAACTAGAAGCACAAGCATTTCGCTACACTCGCATTAACATCTGCTAACCATGTGTATGTGACAAATAAAATTTGATTTGATTTGATTTGATTTGATTTGAGTACTATATACACCACAACAACTGTAGTACTATATACACTATAACAACTGTAGTCCTATATACACCATAACAACTGTAGTACTATATACACCACAACAACTGTAGTACTATATACACCACAACAACTGTAGTACTATATACACTATAACAACTGAAGTCCTATATACACCATAACAACTGTAGCACTATATACACCACAACAACTGTAGTACTATATACACCACAACAACTGTAGTACTATATACACTATAACAACTGTAGTACTATATACACCCACACCACAACAACTGTAGTACTATATACACCCACACCACAACAACTGTAGTACTATATACACCACAACAACTGTAGTACTATATACACCATAACAACTGTAGTACTATATACACCACAACAACTGTAGAACTATATACACCCACACCACAACAACTGTAGTACTATATACACCATAACAACTGTAGAACTATATACACCACAACAACTGTAGTACTATATACACCATAACAACTGTAGTACTATATACACCATAACAACTGAAGTCCTATATACACCATAACAACTGTAGTACTATATACACCATAACAACTGTAGTACTATATACACCACAACAACTGTAGTACTATATACACCACAACAACTGTAGTACTATATACACCACAACAACTGTAGCACTATATACACCACAACAACTGTAGCACTATATACACCACAACAACTGTAGTACTATATACACCACAACAACTGTAGTACTATATACACTATAACAACTGTAGTAGTATATACACCCACACCACAACAACTGTAGTACTATATACACCCACACCACAACAACTGTAGCACTATATACACCATAACAACTGTAGTACTATATACACCATAACAACTGTAGTACTATATACACCACAACAACTGTAGTACTATATACACCATAACAACTGTAGTACTATATACACCATAACAACTGTAGTACTATATACACCACAACAACTGTAGTACTATATACACCACAACAACTGTAGTACTATATACACCACAACAACTGTAGTACTATATACAACACAACAACTGTAGTACTATATACACCATAACAACTGTAGTACTATATACACCACAACAACTGTAGTACTATATACACCACAACAACTGTAGTACTATATACACCACAACAACTGTAGTACTATATACACCACAACAACTGTAGTACTATATACACCATAACAACTGTAGTACTATATACACCATAACAACTGTAGAACACCATAACAACTGTAGCACTATATACACCACAACAACTGTAGTACTATATACACCACAACAACTGTAGTACTATATACACTATAACAACTGAAGTCCTATATACACCATAACAACTGTAGTACTATATACACCATAACAACTGTAGTACTATATACACCACAACAACTGTAGTACTATATACACCATAACAACTGAAGTCCTATATACACCATAACAACTGTAGTACTATATACACCATAACAACTGTAGTACTATATACACCACAACAACTGTAGTACTATATACACCACAACAACTGTAGTACTATAAACACCATAACAACTGAAGTATTATATACACCATAACAACTGTAGCACTATATACACCACAACAACTGTAGTACTATATACACCACAACAACTGTAGTACTATATACACTATAACAACTGTAGTCCTATATACACCATAACAACTGTAGTACTATATACACCACAACAACTGTAGTACTATATACACCCACACCACAACAACTGTCAAATCAAATTTTATTTGTCACATACACATGGTTAGCAGATGTTAATGCAGAAATGCTTGTGCTTCTAGTTCCGACAATGCAGTAATAACGAGCAAGTAACTAACTAACAATTCCAAAAAAAAAAACTACTGTCTTATACACAGTGTAAGGGGATAAAGAATATGTACATAAGGATATATGAATGAGTGATGGTACAGAGCAGCATAGGCAAGATACAGTAGATGATAACAACTGTAGTACAGTATATACATATGAGATAAGTATGTAAACCAAGTGGCATAGTTAAAGTGGCTAGTGATACATGTATTACATAAGGATGCAGTCGATGATATAGAGTACAGTATCAACGTATGCATATGAGATGAACAATGTAGGGTAAGTAACATTATATAAGGTAGCATTGTTTAAAGTGGCTAGTGATATATTTACATAATTTCCCATCAATTCCCATGATTAAAGTGGCTGGAGTAGAGTCAGTGTCATTGACAGTGTGTTGGCAGTACAATGTTAGTGGTGGCTGTTTAACAGTCTGATGGCCTTGAGATAGAAGCTGTTTTTCAGTCTCTCGGTCCCAGCTTTGATGCACCTGTACTGACCTCGCCTTCTGGATGACAGCGGGGTGAACAGGCAGTGGCTACACCACAACGGGTGGTTGATGTCACTTGATGATCTTTATGGCCTTCCTGTAGCATCGGGTGGTGTAGGTGTCCTGGAGGGCAGGTAGTAACAACGGTGAGCACAGACCTCATACCCTCTGGAGAGCCACGGTTGAGGGCGGTGCAGTTGCCATACCAGGCGGTGATACAGCATAACAGGACTCGATAGTGCATCTGTAGAAGTTTGTGAGTGCTTTTGGTGACAAGCCGAATTTCTTCAGCCTCCTGAGGTTGAAGAGGCGCTGCTGTGCCTTCCTCACGATGCTGTCTGTGTGAGTGGACCAATTCAGTTTGTCTGTGATGTGTATGCCGAGGAACTTAACTTGCTACCCTCTCCACTACTGTTCCATCGATGTGGATGGGGGGTGTTCCCTCTGCTGTTTCCTGAAGTCCACAATCATCTCCTTAGTTTTGTTGACGTTGAGTGTGAGGTTATTTTCCTGACACCACACCGAGGGCCCTCAACCTCCCTGTAGGCCGTCTCGTAACGTTGTTGGTAATCAAGCCTACCACTGTTGTGTCGTCCCAAACTTGATGACTGTAGCACTATATACACCATAACAACTGTAGTACTATATACACCATAACAACTGTAGTACTATATACACCACAACAACTGTAGAACTATATACACCCACACCACAACAACTGTAGTACTATATACACCATAACAACTGTAGAACTATATACACCACAACAACTGTAGTACTATATACACCACAACAACTGTAGAACTATATACACCACAACAACTGTAGTACTATATACACCATAACAACTGTAGAACTATATACACCACAACAACTGTAGAACTATATACACCCACACCATAACAACTGTAGTACTATATACACCATAACAACTGTAGTACTATATACACCACAACAACTGTAGAACTATATACACCCACACCACAACAACTGTAGTACTATATACACCACAACAACTGTAGTACTATATACACCATAACAACTGTAGAACTATATACACCACAACAACTGTAGTACTATATACACCACAACAACTGTAGTACTATATACACCCACACCATAACAACTGTAGTACTATATACACCATAACAACTGTAGAACTATATACACCCACACCACAACAACTGTTGTACTATATACACCATAACAACTGTAGAACTATATACACCACAACAACTGTAGTACTATATACACCACAACAACTGTAGTACTATATACACCCACACCACAACAACTGTAGTACTATATACACCATAACAACTGTAGTCCTATATACACCATAACAACTGTAGTACTATATACACTATAACAACTGTAGTACTATATACACTATAACAACTGTAGTACTATATATACTATAACAACTGTAGCACTATATACACTATAACAACTGTAGTACTATATACACTATAACAACTGTAGTACTATATACACTATAACAACTGTAGTACTATATACACTATAACAACTGTAGTACCATATATACTATAACAACTGTAGTACTATATATACTATAACAACTGTAGTACTATATACACTATAACAACTGTAGTACTATATACACTATAACAACTGTAGTACTATATATACTATAACAACTGTAGTACTATATACACTATAACAACTGTAGTACTATATACACTATAACAACTGTAGTACTATATACACTATAACAACTGTAGTACTATATACACTATAACAACTGTAGTACTATATACACTATAACAACTGTAGTAATATATACACTATAACAACTGTAGTACTATATACACTATAACAACTGTAGTACTATATACACTATAACAACTGTAGTACTATATATACTATAACAACTGTAGTACTATATACACTATAACAACTGTAGTACTATATACACTATAACAACTGTAGTACTATATACACTATAACAACTGTAGTACTATATACACTATAACAACTGTAGTAATATATATACTATAACAACTGTAGTACTATATACACTATAACAACTGTAGTACTATATACACCACAACAACTGTAGTACTATATACACCACAACAACTGTAGTACTATATACACCCACACCACAACAACTGTAGTACTATATACACCATAACAGCTGTAGAACTATATACACCATAACAACTGTAGTACCATATATACTATAACAACTGTAGTACCATATATACTATAACAACTGTAGTACCATATATACTATAACAACTGTAGTACCATATACATGTGCTTTACAGTAACAAAACGAATAAAAACAATGAAAACAAAAACAGAATTATTTACTACAGAATAAACATAAGAGGATAAAAAAACTAAACAATAACAATAAAAATTGAAAGACTAAAAAGAACCTTAAGGCAAAGGTAAAAAGGCTTGTTTTAAGATGGCTTTTAAAGATGTCCACAGTTTCGGCCCCCCTCAGGTTCTCTGGCAGGCTATTCCAGACACTGGGGTCATAGTAACTAAAGGCCGCCTCTCCATGCCTCTTAGACCTAGGCTTGAATAAATGAATAAATCAATGTCCAATGGGGTGGGTTGAGGGGGTGGAGGCAGAGTAAAGACTGTTGAGGGGGTGGAGGCAGAGTAAAGACTGTTGAAGGGGTGGAGGCAGAATAAAGACTGTTGAAGGGGTGGGGTGGAGGCAGAGTAAAGACTGTTGAGGGGGTGGAGGCAGAATAAAGACTGTTGAAGGGGTGGGGTGGAGGCAGAATAAAGACTGTTGAAGGGGTGGAGGCAGAGTAAAGACTGTTGAGGGGGGGTGGAGGCAGAATAAAGACTGTTGAAGGGGTGGAGGCAGAGTAAAGACTGTTGAGGGGGTGGAGTGGAGGCAGAGTAAAGACTGTTGAGGGGGTGGAGTGGAGGCAGAGTAAAGACTGTTGAGGGGGTGGAGTGGAGGCAGAGTAAAGACTGTTGAGGGGGTGGAGTGGAGGCAGAGTAAAGACTGTTGAGGGGGTGGAGTGGAGGCAGAGTAAAGACTGTTGAGGGGTGGAGTGGAGGCAGAGTAAAGACTGTTGAGGGGGTGGAGTGGAGGCAGAGTAAAGACTGTTGAAGGGGTGGAGTGGAGGCAGAATAAAGACTGTTGAAGGGGTGGAGTGGAGGCAGAGTAAAGACTGTTGAAGGGGTGGAGGCAGAATAAAGACTGTTGAGGGAGTGGGGTGGAGGCAGAGTAAAGACTGTTGAAGGGGTGGAGTGGAGGCAGAATAAAGACTGTTGAGGGAGTGGGGTGGAGGCAGAGTAAAGACTGTTGAAGGGGTGGAGTGGAGGCAGAATAAAGACTGTTGAAGGGGTGGAGTGGAGGCAGAGTAAAGACTGTTGAGGGAGTGGGGTGGAGGCAGAGTAAAGACTGTTGAGGGGGTGGGGTGGGGTGGAGGCAGAGTAAAGACTGTTGAGGGGGTGGGGTGGAGGCAGAGTAAAGACTGTTGAGGGGTGGGGTGGAGGCAGAGTAAAGACTGTTGGGGGGTGGAGGCAGAGTAAAGACTGTTGGGGGTGGAGGCAGAGTAAAGACTGTTGAAGGGGTGGGGTGGAGGCAGAGTAAAGACTGTTGGGGGGGGTGGGGTGGGGTGGAGGCAGAGTAAAGACTGTTGAAGGGGTGGAGGCAGAGTAAAGACTGTTGAAGGGGTTGGAGGCAGAGTAAAGACTGTTGAAGGGTTGGAGGCAGAGTAAAGACTGTTGAAGGGTTGGAGGCAGAGTAAAGACTGTTGAGGGTTGGAGGCAGAGTAAAGACTGTTGAGGGTTGGAGGCAGAGTAAAGACTGTTGAGGGTGGGGTGGAGGCAGAGTAAAGACTGTTGGGGGGGGTGGAGTGGAGGCAGAGTAAAGACTGTTGAGGGGTGGGGTGGAGGCAGAGTAAAGACTGTTGGAGGCAGGGGGTGTGGGGTGGGGTGGAGGCAGAGTAAAGACTGTTGAGGGGGTGGGTTGGGGTGGAATGACCATAGAGGGAGCAGCAGCATGACCACAGAGTGAAATAAAAACAATAAAATTTTAATCAAAAAATAAATAACAATAACATACATATTAACAACTGCAAACAGTGATGATTGGTGAGAAGGATTAAGAAGAGCTATATTTGTAGATATTCCACAAGGAGCTGTCGATTTGTGGCTGGAATATTCTGGAGATTTGTATGAAGGAAAATAGTGTCTTCTTGACTGGCAGCAGTCAGACAGTGTTTTAATTATAAATGACTTAACTCAACCAAGCACGATACCCGGAGAAATCACTTAAAGGCTTTAACCATGTGGATTCTGCCCAATTTCCCCGATATTTTACTAATCCCATATTGAAAACAAATTGTGAGTTAGTATAGCTGTTTTCTAATGGTTATATCATTTTGGGGTTTTACTAAAGTCCATTTAGTTGATCCACATACTTAGCTAGTTAGTGAATTAGTTAGTTAGTTAGTTAGTTAGTTAGTTAGTTAGTTAGTTAGTTGGTGTTTTGTTGATGGTAGTAGAAAACGCAATCTCAGGAGCCGCTCCAGAATCAATTGGGTTGAGTTCTGGTGACTTAAGACGGCCATGGCAGACGGTTTATATCATATTCATGCTCATCAAACCATTCAGTGACCACTCGTGCCCTGTGGATGGAGGCATTGTCATCCTATGGGGGCACAACCATGGTAGCCAACATAATGCCTGCTCAGCATATTTATACATGACCCTAAGCATGATGGGATGTTCATTGCTAATTTAGCTCAGGTACCACACCTGGTTGGAAGCACTTGCTTTCAATACACTTTGTATCCCTCACTTACACGTTTCCTTTACTCTGGAAGTAACCTGCAGTATCCACATAATTAACTTCCTGGATGCCTTAGGACTTCTGAGGACTTCTGAGGCCAGGTGGCGCTTGAGGTCAAAGGTTAGTAGAGTTTCTACACAGGAACCATCTGGGTATTCAGGCTACGGGTTCCTATTGATCAGAGAGTCAACACGTACTAGTCTGCCTGGAGCCTGACAGACGTTTATAAGTCATCGAGGCAAAGGCAGAAACAAAAACTATGTCAGTCAGACCGTCCCACTGTATCTTCATATCTCTCTCTCTCTCACAAACACACACACACACACACACACACTCAAAAAGCATGAAAATGTGTGACCCATATCCTCATCTAGGAAGAAAATGCCAAACATCCTGTCAGTCTGTCAGCCACCTCCCACCCCAGAGGACAGCCAGCCTCGCTCCCTGCCTTCCTGCTGATGTATAAATAAACGTTATTAAACTAGCTGCAGAACCAGCGCTGTCCGCACATACAAACAACATGGACTGTCCGCACATACTAACAACATGGACTGTCGCCACATACTAACAACATGGACTGTCCCCACATACTAACAACATGGACTTTCCCCACATACTAACAACATGGACTGTCGCCACATACTAACAACATGGACTGTCCCCACATACTAACAACATGGACTGTCCCCACATACTAACAACATGGACTTAACAACATGGACTGTCCCCACATACTAACAACATGGACTTTCCCTAACAACATGGACTGTCCCCACATACAACATGGACTTTAACAACCCCACACATACTAACAACAACAACATGGACTGTCCCCACATACTAACAACATGGACTGTCCCCACATACTAACAACATGGACTGTCCCCACATACTAACAACATGGACTGTCCCCACATACTAACAACATGGACTGTCCCCACATACTAACAACATGGACTGTCCCCACATGCTAACAACATGGACTGTCCCCACATACTAACAACATGGACTTTATTAAACTAGCAGCAGAACCAGCGCTGTCCCCACATACTTACAACATGGACTGTCCCCACATACTTACAACATGGACTGTCCCCACATACTAACAACACGGACTGTCCCCACATGCTAACAACATGGACCAGCTGGCCGGTGTGTTTACGGACATATTCAATCAATCCCTATACCAGTCTGCTGTTCCCACATGCTTCAAGAGGGCCACCATTGTTCCTGTTCCCAAGAAAGCTAAGGTAACTGAGCTAAACGATTACCGCCCCGTAGCACTCACATCCATCATCATGAAGTGCTTTGAGAGACTAGTCAAGGACCATATCACCTCCACCCTACCTGACACCCTAGACCCACTCCAATTTGCTTACCGCCCAAATAGGTTCACAGACGATGCAATCTCAACCACACTGCACAGTGCCCTAACCCATCTGGACAAGAGGAATACCTATGTGAGAGGCTGAAGAACCTCAGGAGGCTGAAGAAATTTGGCTTGTCACCAAAAGCACTCACAAACTTCTACAGATGCACAATCGAGCATCCTGGCGGGCTGTATCACTGCCTGGCGGGCTGTACCAGGCTCCAGAGGGTAGTGAGGTCTGCACAACGCATCACCGGGGGCAAACTACCTGCCCTCCAGGACACCTACACCACCCGATGTTACAGGAAGGCCATAAAGATCATCAAGGACATCAACCACCCGAGCCACTGCCTGTTCACCCCGCTATCATCCAGAAGGCGAGGTCAGTACAGGTGCATCAAAGCTGGGACCGAGAGACTGAAAAACAGCTTCTATCTCCAGTCCATCAGACTGTTAAACAGCCACCACTAACATTGAGTGGCTGCCAACACACTGACAATGACACTGACTCAACTCCAGCCACTTTAATAATGGGAATTGATGGGAAATGATGTAAATATATAAACAATGCTACCTCATATAATGTTACTTACCCTACATTATTCATCTCATATGCATACGTAGATACTGTACTCTATATCATCGACTGCATCCTTATGTAATACATGTATCACTAGCCACTTTAACTATGCCACTTTGTTTACATACTCATCTCATATGTATATACTGTACTCGATATCAGCTACTGTATCTTGCCTATGCTGCTCTGTACCATCACTCATTCATATATCCTTATGTACATATTCTTTATCCCCTTACACTGTGTATAAGACAGTAGTTTTGGAATTGTTAGTTAGATTACTTGCTCGTTATTACTGCATTGTTGGAACTAGAAGCACAAGCATTTCGCTACACTCGCATTAACATCTGCTAACCATGTGTATGTGACAAATAAAATTTGATTTGCTTTGATTTGATTTGATTTGGACTGTCCCCACATGCTAACAACATGACAAAAAGAGTCCTACCACAATAAAGAACCAAGGCAAATCAAGGCTTTTCACCCCATAACAACTAAACCGTTGTAGTGTTTTTTTGTTTTAATGAGAGGAAACTGAAGCCTTGTCCTATGTGTCAAGATAACTGCTTACACCATACAGTGTTGCGGTAAATGGTGTCCACATACAGAGGAAGAGCAGCCAACTGTAGCGGCTCAATACTGTTCTCTGCAAGTGATCCAACAGTGGTGGGTTCTCTCATACAGTCGGCGATGGTGTATATTATACTCCTATAACAGCCCACTACAGAGTACACTAAGCTCCTTACATAGTAGTGCACTATAATTCTCAAGGTGTTTCCCATTTGGGCAACAGATAACATGATGATTCCAGCGTGAGAGATGGAACCCCCTTCCCCAAAGATAAATATGTGAAGGGAGTAGGGTATGTACAGTGCTTTAGGAACGTTTTCAGACTCAAATCAAGTTGTAGAAACATCTCAAGGATGATCAATGGAAACAGGATGCACCGGAGCTCAATTTCCCGTCACATAGCAAAGGGTCTGAATATTTATGTAAATAAGTTATTTCTGTTTTGTTTTTTCATGAATTAGGAAAAATGTCTAAAAAAAACTGTTTTTGCTTTGTCATTATGGGGTATTGTGTATAGATTGATGAGGGGGGGAAAAACTATTTAATCCATTTTAGAGTAAGGCTGTAACCTAACAAAATGTGGAAAAAGTAATGTGGTCTGAATACTTTCCAAAGGCACTGCACACACACAATGAAACAGCGTAGAAGTCCTGTTTCTTACCTTTCCAAAGTCCCGCACATCAAACAAGTCGAAGGCCTCAAAGAGTTCAGTCTTCTTCATGCCAAATGTCTCACAGCACGCAGCGAGGAACGTCCGGATGTTCCTCAAGCACAGGAACTACAAACGGAATAAAAGGAGACATGTTTTAGAGGATCAGGTGAGCCTTCGCTTCAGCAAACAAAGGAGAGGAGGGCTGCTCAACAACCATGACAAAATTCATGAGAATGGCTGGAGAAAAAACATCCAAAAGAACTAAGTTTGAGGTAAAGGCAGTTGGAACGCTCAACGATAAAAGGCAGAGGTTGATTTCTTATTGCTTTTATTGCTCACTTTTCTTATTGCTGACTTTAATCCATTGTGGATGCAAACAGGTGACTGAACCGGTCATGTTTTACTGTTAATTGAATGATAATATAACGTGATGACCATTCAGTCTCTACAGCAACAGTCACACAAAGTAACATTTGTACATTTTATTCAGATTTGCATCAATGCTTGAGCTCATATGAAACGCGTATTTGTTCAAGTCTTGACAGAAATGCAAGCTGATTTGAGAAATACCCATCGATTCAATGTTTTAGAAGCCATCCCACAGTCCTCAGACTGAAATTTCACTATTGTTACTTCTCAACGCTGGACCTGAACCGTTTGGACCTGAACCGTTTGGACCTGAACCGTTTGGTCCTGAACCGTTTGGTCATGAAACGTTTGGTCCTGAACTGTTTGGTCATGAACCGTTTGGTCCTGAACCGTTTGGTCATGAACCGTTTCGTCCTGAACTGTTTGGTCATGAACCGTTTGGTCCTGAACTGTTTGGTCATGAACCGTTTGGTCCTGAACTGTTTGGTCATGAACCGTTTGGTCCTGAACTGTTTGCCACAAACTGTTTACATTGAACCACGTTCAAGAGCCAGAAGAGGTTCACATCTGGTTTACACTTCAACTTGGCTGCCACTCAAAACATTTTCATTCTCTTAGACAATACACATACTGCCATTGTTGTATATGCCAAAATCACAGTCACGTATAAACAGTCAAAGACCAGAAACTCTTTGTTGAGTTTGAAAATGGACGGAGTATTGTCTGTCCAAAACTGCAGGCAGACATCCTGACAGAATCCTGACATAATCAAATAAGTAAAGACTCCCATCAAAACCTTTCTGCCTTGTGCGCATCCCACATGTGGGGTAATTAACCTAATGAAGATCAATAGACAGGCAGGGTCTCTTCCAAACCACATCACTCTCACAGCCACACATAAACAGAGTCAGCAGCCTCAAACCCTGCCACGAAACGTTGGCTGAATTAAATGTTTTTCAAAAAACTAAAAAACGCTGACACGAATCACGACGGACGCTATCTACGTCTTAGGATTTTGAAAAGCTGGGAGAGGTGTCCACCACACTCAGTATCATCTCAACCTTTTTGATCAGAGTGCCGTGTCTGGGACAGATACAAACGAGGAGGCCCGTTGAAACATAATTGTCTGACATAAAACATGGTTGACACACAATGGGTTAGCTACTCAGTGGGTTAGCTACTCAGTGGGTTAGCTACTCAGTGGGTTAGCTACTCAGTGGGTTAGCTACTCAGTGGGTTAGCTACTCAGTGGGTTAGCTACTCAGTGGGTTAGCTACTCAGTGGGTTAGCTACTCAGTGGGTACTCTGTGATAAACCCTGGATGAAAGAGAGGATATTGTCCTCATTGACTGATTTATAGGAGGATGCTGATGGCACACCTCCGTCGTTACTAAAATATTCCCAACCAGGTCTGAACTGAAATGCTCCCTCATCTGTAACAAGACATTCTCGTCTGACCCCTCCTGTCTCAGCCTCCAGTATTTATGCTGCAGTAGTTTATGTGTCGAGGGGCTAGGGTCAGTTTGTTATATCTGGAGTACTTCTCCTGTCCTATTCGGTGTCCTGTGTGAATCTAAGTGTGCCTTCTCTAATTCTCTCCTTTTCTCTTTCTTTCTCTCTCTCGGAGGACCTGAGCCCTAGGACCAGGACTCCCTGGCCTGATGACTACTTGCTGTCCCCAGTCCACCTGGCCATGCTGCTGCTCCAGTTCCAACTGTTCTGCCTGTCGCTATGGAACCCTGACCTGTTCACTGGACGTGCTACCTGTCCCAGACCAGCTGTTTTCAACTCTCTAGAGACAACAGGAGCGGTAGAGATACTCTGATTGATCGGCTATGAAAAGCCAACTGACATTTACTCCTGAGGTGCTGACTTGCTGCACCCTCGACAACTACTGTGATTATTATTATTTGACCATACGGGTCATTTATGAACATTTGAACATCTTGGCCATGTTCTGTTATAATCTCCACCCGGCACAGCCAGAAGAGGACTGGCCACCCCTCATAGCCTGGTTCCTCTCTAGGTTTCTTCCTAGGTTTTGGCCTTTCTAGGGAGTTTTTCCTAGCCACCGTGCTTCTACACCTGCATTGCTTGCTGTTTGGGGTTTTAGGCTGGGTTTCTGTACAGCACTTTGAGATATCAGCTGATGTACGAAGGGCTATATAAATACATTTGATTTGATTCGATTAATGTCTGAGGAAAGTAGATCGCAAGAAGCTGTTTTCTCTGCAGGTTTTGAATATTGCAAGGTAATTGACATCATGAAGTGTTCATATTTCAAGTATAATGGCCAAATGATGGATTTAAGTCACTCGACATTGGATATCCTCAACGACCAATCGACATAGTAGAGCCTTCAGCTGCTGTAGTAACATTATAATCTGTGGTGTCCTGTTAAGGTATATGCTGATGGAGATGTTCTCCAACACAAGACTTCATCACACCAAGCTAAGCTGTTAAAATGACATCAACAGGTTGTTAAAATGACATCAACAGGCTGTTAAAAATCAGTCCTCACAAACACTCTGTAATCAACAGGACTTTAACAAGTAAACAGGCTCTAAGCAGCTCTTTTTTGAAACCCTTCAGAGAGGGGGATACCTAGTCAGTTTTATACCCTTCAGAGAGGGGGATACCTAGTCAGTTTTATACCCTTCAGAGAGGGGGATACCTAGTCAGTTTTATACCCTTCAGAGAGGGGGATACCTAGTCAGTTTTATACCCTTCAGAGAGGGGGATACCTAGTCAGTTTTATACCCTTCAGAGAGGGGGATACCTAGTCAGTTTTATACCCTTCAGAGAGGGGGATACCTAGTCAGTTTTATACCCTTCAGAGAGGGGGATACCTAGTCAGTTTTACACCCTTCAGAGAAGGGGATACCTAGTCAGTTTTATACCCTTCAGAGAGGGGGATACCTAGTCAGTTTTACACCCTTCAGAGAGGGGGATACCTAGTCAGTTTTACACCCTTCAGAGAGGGGGATACCTAGTCAGTTTTACACCCTTCAGAGAGGGGGATACCTAGTCAGTTTTACACCCTTCAGAGAGGGGGATACCTAGTCAGTTTTATACCCTTCAGAGAGGGGGATACCTAGTCAGTTTTATACCCTTCAGAGAGGGGGATACCTAGTCAGTTTTACACCCTTCAGAGAGGGGGATACCTAGTCAGTTTTACACCCTTCAGAGAGGGGGATACCTAGTCAGTTTTATACCCTTCAGAGAGGGGGATACCTAGTCAGTTTTATACCCTTCAGAGAGGGGGATACCTAGTCAGTTTTACACCCTTCAGAGAGGGGGATACCTAGTCAGTTTTACACCCTTCAGAGAGGGGGATACCTAGTCAGTTTTATACCCTTCAGAGAGGGGGATACCTAGTCAGTTTTATACCCTTCAGAGAGGGGGATACCTAGTCAGTTTTACACCCTTCAGAGAGGGGGATACCTAGTCAGTTTTATACCCTTCAGAGAGGGGGATACCTAGTCAGTTTTACACCCTTCAGAGAGGGGGATACCTAGTCAGTTTTACACCCTTCAGAGGGGGACACCTAGTCAGTTTTATACCCTTCAGAGAGGGGGATACCTAGTCAGTTTTATACCCTTCAGAGAGGGGGATACCTAGTCAGTTTTACACCCTTCAGAGAGGGGGATACCTAGTCAGTTTTATACCCTTCAGAGAGGGGGATACCTAGTCAGTTTTATACCCTTCAGAGAGGGGGATACCTAGTCAGTTTTATACCCTTCAGAGGGGGATACCTAGTCAGTTTTATACCCTTCAGAGAGGGGGATACCTAGTCAGTTTTATACCCTTCAGAGAGGGCGATACCTAGTCAGTTTTATACCCTTCAGAGAGGGGGATACCTAGTCAGTTTTATACCCTTCAGAGAGGGGGATACCTAGTCAGTTTTATACCCTTCAGAGAGGGGGATACCTAGTCAGTTTTATACCCTTCAGAGAGGGGGATACCTAGTCAGTTTTACACCCTTCAGAGAGGGGGATACCTAGTCAGTTTTATACCCTTCAGAGAGGGGGATACCTAGTCAGTTTTATACCCTTCAGAGAGGGGATACCTAGTCAGTTTTATACCCTTCAGAGAGGGGGATACCTAGTCAGTTTTATACCCTTCAGAGAGGGGATACCTAGTCAGTTTTATACCCTTCAGAGAGGGGGATACCTAGTCAGTTTTATACCCTTCAGAGAGGGGGATACCTAGTCAGTTTTATACCCTTCAGAGAGGGGGATACCTAGTCAGTTTTATACCCTTCAGAGAGGGGGATACCTAGTCAGTTTTATACCCTTCAGAGAGGGGGATACCTATTCAGTTTTATACCCTTCAGAGAGGGGGATACCTAGTCAGTTTTATACCCTTCAGAGAGGGGGATACCTAGTCAGTTTTATACCCTTCAGAGAGGGGGATACCTAGTCAGTTTTACACCCTTCAGAGAGGGGGATACCTAGTCAGTTTTATACCCTTCAGAGAGGGGGTACCTAGTCAGTTTTATACCCTTCAGAGAGGGGGGTACCTAGTCAGTTTTATACCCTTCAGAGAGGGGGTACCTAGTCAGTTTTATACCCTTCAGAGAGGGGGATACCTAGTCAGTTTTATACCCTTCAGAGGGGGGATACCTAGTCAGTTTTAAACCCTTCAGAGAGGGGGATACCTAGTCAGTTTTATACCCTTCAGAGAGGGGGATACCTAGTCAGTTTTACACCCTTCAGAGAGGGGGATACCTAGTCAGTTTTATACCCTTCAGAGAGGGGGATACCTAGTCAGTTTTATACCCTTCAGAGAGGGGGATACCTAGTCAGATTTACACCCTTCAGAGAGGGGGGTACCTAGTCAGTTTAACACCCTTCAGAGAGGGGGGTACCTAGTCAGTTTTACACCCTTCAGAGAGGGGGTACCTAGTCAGTTTTACACCCTTCAGAGAGGGGGATACCTAGTCAGTTTTACACCCTTCAGAGAGGGGGATACCTAGTCAGTTTTATACCCTTCAGAGAGGGGGATACCTAGTCAGTTTTACACCCTTCAGAGAGGGGGATACCTAGTCAGTTTTATACCCTTCAGAGAGGGGGATACCTAGTCAGTTTTAAACCCTTCAGAGAGGGGGATACCTAGTCAGTTTTATACCCTTCAGAGAGGGGGATACCTAGTCAGTTTTACACCCTTCAGAGAGGGGGATACCTAGTCAGTTTTATACCCTTCAGAGAGGGGGATACCTAGTCAGTTTTATACCCTTCAGAGAGGGGGATACCTAGTCAGTTTTACACCCTTCAGAGAGGGGGTACCTAGTCAGTTTAACACCCTTCAGAGAGGGGGTACCTAGTCAGTTTTACACCCTTCAGAGGGGGTACCTAGTCAGTTTTACACCCTTCAGAGAGGGGGATACCTAGTCAGTTTTACACCCTTCAGAGAGGGGATACCTAGTCAGTTTTAAACCCTTCAGAGAGGGGGATACCTAGTCAGTTTAACACCCTTCAGAGAGGGGGATACCTAGTCAGTTTTACACCCTTCAGAGAGGGGGATACCTAGTCAGTTTTATACCCTTCAGAGAGGGGGATACCTAGTCAGTTTTACACCCTTCAGAGAGGGGGATACCTAGTCAGTTTTATACCCTTCAGAGAGGGGGGTACCTAGTCAGTTTTATACCCTTCAGAGAGGGGGATACCTAGTCAGTTTTACACCCTTCAGAGAGGGGGATACCTAGTCAGTTTTATACCCTTCAGAGAGGGGGATACCTAGTCAGTTTTACACCCTTCAGAGAGGGGGATACCTAGTCAGTTTTATACCCTTCAGAGAGGGGGATACCTAGTCAGTTTTATACCCTTCAGAGAGGGGGTACCTAGTCAGTTTTATACCCTTCAGAGAGGGGGATACCTAGTCAGTTTTACACCCTTCAGAGAGGGGGATACCTAGCCAGTTTTATACCCTTCAGAGAGGGGGTACCTAGTCAGTTTTATACCCTTCAGAGAGGGGGTACCTAGTCAGTTTTATACCCTTCAGAGAGGGGGTACCTAGTCAGTTTTATACCCTTCAGAGAGGGGGATACCTAGTAGGTTTGGGAAATCGGTCTTTCGCATTTAACCCAACCCCTCTGAATCAGACAGGTATGTGTGGGGGGGGGGGGCTGCATTAATCGATGTAGTTGCTGGGGATTAACTGCTCAAGACTTAAACTGCAAATTTGCCAGCTTGGGGTTTCGAACCAGCAACATTTGGGGTTGGTTGCTCACTTTTTGTTTGTCATTTAGGTTTGACTTTACAAGCAGGATTTCACAGGAAAAGCCGTTCTCTCTCTCATTTTTAAAACGACGCAGCCGAGTCTGTGTGATGCTGTAACTACACTAACAACACAAGTACATGCAGCCAATGATGAATGGAGCTGAGTCTGTGTTACAGAACACTGGTACACTATTAAGATAAACTAACTGAATACAGGTCAAACAACCGAGAGACATCTTTCTTTATTCATAGCATTTCGTCACATATTTAGCTGTACTCCGTAACTGTGGCACGGATTCAGAGCTGTCTGTGAAGACGACGATGGGAACAAACATCAAATATGAAATTCTGCTCCACCCAAATCTTATTATGCATTACAGACGAGTTCACAAGAAAGTCCCTTGAACTTCCGGCGCCGACAGAGATGGCCGCCTCGCTTCGCGTTCCTAGGAAACTATGCAGTTTTTTGTTTTTTTACGTGTTATTTCTTACATTAGTACCCCAGGTCATCTTAGGTTTCATTACATACAGTCGAGAAGAACTACTGAATATAAGATCATCGTCAACTCACCATCAGTACGACCAAGAATATGTTTTTCGCGACGCGGATCCTGTGTTCTGCCTTACAAACAGGACAACGGAGTGGATTCCATGCAGCGACCCAAAAAAACGACTCCGAAAAAGAGGGAAACGAGACGGTCTTCTGGTCAGACTCCGGAGACGGGCACACCGTGCACCACTCCCTAGCATTCTTCTTGCCAATGTCCAGTCTCTTGACAACAAGGTTGATGAAATCCGAGCAAGGGTAGCATTCCAGAGGGACATCAGAGACTGTAACGTTCTTTGCTTCACGGAAACATGGCTCACTGGAGAGACGCTATCCGAGGCGGTGCAGCCAACGGGTTTCTCCACGCATCGCGCCGACAGAAACAAACATCTTTCTGGTAAGAAGAGGGGCGGGGGCGTATGCCTTATGGCTAACGTGACATGGTGTGATGAAAGAAACATACAGGAACTCAAATCCTTCTGTTCACCTGATTTAGAATTCCTCACAATCAAATGTAGACCGCATTATCTACCAAGAGAATTCTCTTCGATTATAATCACAGCCGTATATATCCCCCCCCAAGCAGACACATCGATGGCTCTGAACGAACTTTATTTAACTCTCTGCAAACTGGAAACCATTTATCCGGAGGCTACATTCATTGTAGCTGGGGATTTTAACAAGGCTAATCTGAAAACAAGACTCCCTAAATTTTATCAGCATATCGATTGTGCAACCAGGGGTGGAAAGACCTTGGATCATTGTTACTCTAACTTCCGCGACGCATATAAGGCCCTGCCCCGCCCCCCTTTCGGAAAAGCTGACCACGACTCCATTTTGTTGATCCCTGCCTACAGACAGAAACTAAAACAAGAGGCTCCCACACTGAGGTCTGTCCAACGCTGGTCCGACCAAGATGACTCCACACTCCAAGACTGCTTCCATCACGTGGACTGGGATATGTTTCGTATTGCGTCAGATAACAATATTGACGAATACGCTGATTCGGTGTGCGAGTTCATTAGAACGTGTGTTGAAGATGTCGTTCCCATAGCAACGATTAAAACATTCCCTAACCAGAAACCGTGGATTGATGGCAGCATTCGCGTGAAACTGAAAGCGCGAACCACTGCTTTTAATCAGGGCAAGGTGTCTGGTAACATGACCGAATATAAACAGTGCAGCTATTCCCTCCGCAAGGCTATCAAACAAGCTAAGCGTCAGTACAGAGACAAAGTAGAATCTCAATTCAACGGCTCAGACACAAGAGGCATGTGGCAGGGTCTACAGTCAATCACGGACTACAGGAAGAAACCCAGCCCAGTCACGGACCAGGATATCTTGCTCCCAGGCAGACTAAATAACTTTTTTGCCCGCTTTGAGGACAATACAGTGCCACTGACAAGGCCTGCAACGAAAACATGCGGTCTCTCCTTCACTGCAGCCGAGGTGAGTAAGACATTTAAACGTGTTAACCCTCGCAAGGCTGCAGGCCCAGACGGCATCCCCAGCCGCGCCCTCAGAGCATGCGCAGATCAGCTGGCCGGTGTGTTTACGGACATATTCAATCAATCCCTATACCAGTCTGCTGTTCCCACATGCTTCAAGAGGGCCACCATTGTTCCTGTTCCCAAGAAAGCTAAGGTAACTGAGCTAAACGACTACCGCCCCGTAGCACTCACTTCCATATCACCTCCACCCTACCTGACACCCTAGACCCACTCCAATTTGCTTACCGCCCAAATAGGTTCACAGACGATGCAATCTCAACCACAATGCACACTGCCCTAACCCATCTGGACAAGAGAAATACCTATGTGAGAGGCTGAAGAACCTCAGGAGGCTGAATAAATTTGGCTTGTCACCAAAAGCACTCACAAACTTCTACAGATGCACAATCGAGAGCATCCTGGCGGGCTGTATCACTGCCTGGTACGGCAACTGCTCCGCCCTCAACCGTAAGGCTCTCCAGAGGGTAGTGAGGTCTGCACAACGCATCACCGGGGGCAAACTACCTGCCCTCCAGGACACCTACACCACCCGATGTTACAGAAAGGCCATAAAGATCATCAAGGACATCAACCACCCGAGCCACTGCCTGTTCACCCCGCTATCATCCAGAAGGCGAGGTCAGTACAGGTGCATCAAAGCTGGGACCGAGAGACTGAAAAACAGCTTCTATCGCAAGGCCATCAGACTGTTAAACAGCCACCACTAACATTGAGTGGCTGCTGCCAACACACTGACACTGACACTGACTCAACTCCAGCCACTTTAATAATGGGAATTGATGGGAAATGATGTAAATATATCACTAGCCACTTTAAACAATGCTACCTTATATAATGTTACTTACCCTACATTATTCATCTCATATGCATACGTATATACTGTACTCTATATCATCGACTGCATCCTTATGTAATACATGTATCACTAGCCACTTTAACTATGCCACTTTGTTTACATACTCATCTCATATGTATATACTGTACTCGATACCATCTACTGTATCTTGCCTATGCTGCTCTGTACCATCACTCATTCATATATCCTTATGTACATATTCTTTATCCCCTTACACTGTGTATAAGACAGTAGTTTTGGAATTGTTAGTTAGATTACTTGTTGGTTATTACTGCATTGTCGGAACTAGAAGCACAAGCATTTCGCTACTCTCGCATTAACATCTGCTAACCATGTGTATGTGACAAATAAAATTTGATTTGATTTGATTTGAAAGGCCCTGGACTAGAAAACCCCAGATAAGTCTGACAGAGAGACAGGTAGAGAGGCAGAGAGGGAGACAGAGAGGCAGACAGACATGCAGACAGACAGGCAGAGAGGCATGCAGAGAGGCAGAGAGACAGGCAGAGAGACATGCAGACAGGCAGACAGACATGCAGACAGGAGGGCAGACATGCAGACAGGAGGGCAGACATGCAGACAGACAGAGAGAGAGGCAGAGAGGGAGGCAGATAGGCAGACAGACATGCAGACAGACAGGCAGACAGACAGGTAGACAGACAGGTAGACAGGCAGAGAGGCAGGCAGATATGCAGCGAGGCAGACTGATAGACAGGCAGACAGGCTGGCAGCTAGATAGACTGACAGAAAGACAGACAGAAAAACAGACAGACAGACAGACAGACAGACAGACAGACAGACAGACAGACAGACAGACAGACAGACAGACAGACAGACAGACAGACAGACAGACAGACAGACAGACAGACAGACAGACAGGCAACTAGTAAATAATGTTGAATGTTTATACTTGTATGCATGGCGTTTTAATCTGAGCAACACATCCTGGAGACGGCCGCCGGGGTCTTCTGAGCGACCCTGCAACCAGCTTCGGTATCTGAAGGATACAGCAGTCTCACAGAGAGGCATCTGAAACCCACTAACTCTGTACCACTGGGCTCAATGGCCTGAAACCCACTAACTCTGTACCACTGGGCTCAGTGGGCTGAGACCCACTCTATATCGTAGGGGTGAAGCAGGCTGGGTGCAGGGAGTCAAGAAGGGATGGTTTTAACAAGCGTGCAAGTGGCAGGGAGTGTCCAGAGATGGTTTCACACATGGCTGTTTTCTGCATTAGGAGCTCTCATCTACACTACTGACTGGTGTGTGTAGACTCACACATCTCTTGTTATGGAATGACGATTCCACGTACTGTATCCTGTATCAGCGGAGAATGGAACCATGGGCTTATGTTAGTGTGTGTGTGTGTGTGAGTGTGAGTGCGTGCAAGAGTGCATGTTTGTGTGTGTGTGTGTGTGTGTGTGTGTGTGTTTGTGTGTGCATGAGCGTGTGTACACCTGCGGAGTAGGGAGGGGAGGACCAGGGAGGACTCAAGGGTAGAGAGAAATGACCACAGCACTGTAGTCTATAATGGTGTAGCGTTTCATATCTGCAGCACCATGCAGAAACCATCTGCAGAAATAAGACAAAGAGTGTCACCATCCCTTTTCAAGTCATGTGGTATTGCTCTGTTCAGTTGGTTGAGATGCAGTGTGCTTGGCCTCCATTATATGGATCCTATTTCTTTCTGCTTATGTATTCCGTACAGTACAGTGAGTGGGTCTTTTAAAACCCCAGTGTGTACTGTAGCCTTGCCTAGCCTAGCCTAGCCTAGCAGCTAATTACATCCCACTCTGTTTGGTTCTAGATCTCCCACAAGTCAACCTGAGTTAGACTCAACTCATCTCTTATTGGTTAATGAGTGTCAATTAACAGACAGTAAGATGGCCGACTCTGTCCCAGAGGAAGCAGAGGACTGCTGTCCAGGGTTAGTGTTGGAGACCTGATAGACTTCTTCTCTTTCTGTCCATCCGTCAAGTCAATCTGATACGCATACAGTACAGAGAAGCCAGCCCAGCCAACAGGAAGAGAGAGCATCTGAAATGACCTATATAGTGCACTACTTTTCTCTAGAGCCATACAGGCCTTGGTCAAAAGTAGTGTACTATGTAAGGAACAGGGTGCCATTTCAGACATACTCTGTGTGCTACTAGTCTGGAATTGAAGCTGAAATGCTTAGTTTCACCACTGTATCAGGTTGTATTCCCGGCGGACGTGCAACTGCTCGAAGCGTCACACATAGACGAGAGAGATACAACACTGATTTAACTGTAGCGATGAATGACACAACCTATGCATGCTCTCTCTCTCTCTCTGACGCACCTCCGGTGTCTTCTGGGTCCCTCTTGAGATTTGTGTGTTTGTCGCGAAGAAATGGCGTCGTGTGAAACACTATAGGAGGAAGACAGCAGGCCACAGACCATGTGAATGTAAAGCCTGAATGTAAAGCCTGTAACAGCAGGCCACAGACCATGGGAATGTAAAGCCTGAATGTAAAGCCTATAACAGCAGGCCACGGACCATGTGAATGTAAAGCCTATAACAGCAGGCCACGGACCATGGGAATGTAAAGCCTGAATGTAAAGCCTATAACAGCAGGCCACGGACCATGTGAATGTAAAGCCTATAACAGCAGGCCACAGACCATGGGAATGTAAAGCCTGAATGTAAAGCCTATAACAGCAGGCCACAGACCATGTGAATGTAAAGCCTATAACAGCAGGCCACAGACCATGTGAATGTAAAGCCTATAACAGCAGGCCACAGACCATGGGAATGTAAAGCCTATAACAGCAGGCCACAGACCATGTGAATGTAAAGCCTATAACAGCAGGCCACAGACCATGTGAATGTAAAGCCTATAACAGCAGGCCACGGACCATGGGAATGTAAAGCCTGTATGTAAAGCCTATAACAGCAGGCCACAGACCATGTGAATGTAAAGGCTAAAGCCTGTGTCACACAAAGTAATTTTGACACAGTTTTTGCATTGTGATGTCATCATCTTTGCTGATGCACAAAGAAAGTCAAATGCAATTGAATTTGCATGCAACATCCAATCCTTTCATAAAATATTTGTTTATACACAAGTTTAATAATTGTAATGTTGATATAGACAAAATGCTGGCTGTACAATTTTGCTACCTAGCCAAAATGTTGCCTATTTGCCAACCATGTTATACCAAGCTAGCTAGCCTACTTCCTGTGAAATTGGAGGGTGCGCAATTCAAATAAATAATTATAGAAATGGATATTAAACATTTAGGTACATACAAGTGTCATATCAGTTGAATGCTTAAATTCTTGTTAATCTAAATGCACTCTCCGATTTACAGTAGCTATTACAGTGAAAACATGCCATGTGATTGTTTGAGGACGGCGCCTCACATCAAAATATTTTTCCACCGGCACAGGTTTCATAAATTCACAAATAGCGATTAAATATTCACTTGCTTTGTGAAAATCTTCCTCTGATTTGTCATCCAAAGGGTCCCAGCTATAACATGTAGTGTCATTTTGTTAGATAAAATCCTTCTTTATATCCCAAAAAGTCAGTTTTGTTGGTGCCATCGATTTGAGTAATCAACTCATTCAACATGCAAAGAAAGGAATCCAAAAATCTACTCCTAAACTTTGTTTCAACAAGTGAAAATACATTTCTATTTATTCTTCAGATACCCTAAAATGTTATCAAATGATAATATTTCTTACAGAAAGAAGTATGTTCAATAGGAAACCAATTTTAGGACCGTTTTGTCTTCATTTCTGAAGACTGTGTCCTTCCACTAAAACTGTTATTTCTTATTCGCTTTGGAAGTTACACACCTGAAACCTTGAACATAGTCTGCTGACACCCAGTGGAAGCCATAGTAATTACATCATGGGAGCTAGAATTGAGTATGCCCTTATACTTGCCATTGGAAGAGCATTGTCTATAAAAAAAAAATATTCTGGTTGTTTTTTCTTTGGATTTTCTCCTACCATATCTATTGTCTTATACTCTCCTACATTACTTCAACATTTCTACAAACTTCAAAGTGTCTTTCCAATGGTACCAATTATGTGCATATTCTGGCTTCAGGGCCTGAGTAACAGGCAGTTTACTTCGGGCACGTCATTCAGGCGGAAATTGAGGAAAAAAAAGGGGCCTAGTCCTAAGAAGCTCTAGCTACCGAACCAAGCCTCCGACAAGCTAAGCTAGCTAGTGCAGTTCATGTTAGACAATTTCAGTTGAAACTGCATCGAGAAAGGTCTGGGTTCACTTTCTTTTAAAATTACTTTTATTGACTGCCGCACCATGTACATAAACCATGACTAGCCATGGCATCTAGAAGTTTTTTCCCATTTCCATTTTGTCATGTCTCTTTTGTCGTGGTTTGCAGCAGCACTGACAGCTGTGTTGACAACCCACTGACAGCTGTGTTGACAACCCACTGACAGCTGTGTTGACAACCCACTGACAGCTGTGTTGACAACCCACTGACAGCTGTGTTGACATGACAACTTGGTCGGAGTTCCAAACAGAATGATATGTGATTGGACATTGCATACAGTCAGTTGCATGAAATATGATTATTTTTTTCGCTCTTGCGATGCAATGCAACCAAGTTGCAGGCAATCTTTTGAGAACCAAATGAGACGGCTCTTTTAAGTGAATAGAACCAAGTGAGTCGACTCTTTTATGTGAAAGGAACCAAATGAGCCGACTCTTTTAAGTGAATAGAACCAAGTGAGTCGACTCTTTTATGTGAATGGAACCAAATGAGCCGACTCTTTTATGTGAAAGGAACCAAATGAGATGACTCTTTTATGTGAATGGAACCAAATGAGCCGACTCTTTTATGTGAAAGGAACCAAATGAAACAACTCTTTTATGTGAAAGGAACCAAATTAACCGACTCTTTTAAGTGAATTGAGCCAAATCAGCCTACTCGTTTATGTGAATGGAACCAAATGAGCCGACTTACCGAAAAGACTTGCTTGTACTGTTTCTATACACCCCCTCAGTTTGTACTGTTTCTATACACCCCCTCAGTTTGTACTGTTTCTATACACCCCCTCAGTTTGTACTGTTTCTATACACCCCCTCAGTTTGTACTGTTTCTATACACCCCCTCAGTTTGTACTGTCTCTATACACCCCCTCAGTTTGTACTGTTTCTATACACCCCCTCAGTTTGTACTGTTTCTATAAACTTCCTAGGCAGTGGACAGTATACTCTAGTCCACGATACTATACACACTACTATACTATATACTCTACCATACACTACTCTACTATATACTGCACTCTAATATACTATACTCTAGTCCACGATACTATACACACTACTATACTATATACTCTACCATACACTACTCCACTATATACTGCACTCTACTATACTCTAGTCCACGATACTATACACACTACTATACTATATACTATACTATACTCTACCATACACTACTCCACTATATACTGCACTCTACTATACTATACTCTAGTCCACGATACTATACACACTACTATACTATATACTCTACCATACACTACTCCACTATATACTGCACTCTACTATACTATACTCTAGTCCACGATACTATACACACTACTATACTATATACTCTACTATACTCTACCATACACTACTCCACTATATACTGCACTCTACTATACTATACTCTAGTCCACGATACTACACACACTACTATACTATATACTCTACCATACACTACTCCACTATATACTGCACTCTACTATACTCTAGTCCACGATACTATACACACTACTATACTATATACTCTACCATACACTACTCCACTATATACTGCACTCTACTATACTCTAGTCCACGATACTATACACACTACTATACTATATACTCTACCATACACTACTCCCCTATATACTGCACTCTACTATACTCTAGTCCACAATACTATACACACTACTATACTATATACTCTGCTATACTCTACCATACACTACTCCCCTATATACTGCACTCTACTATACTATACTCTAGTCCACGATACTATACACACTACTATACTATATACTCTACCATACACTACTCCACTATATACTGCACTCTAATATACTATACTCTAGTCCACGATACTATACACACTACTATACTATATACTCTGCTATACTCTACCATACACTACTCCACTATATACTGCACTCTACTATACTCTAGTCCACGATACTATACACACTACTATACTATATACTCTACTATACACTACTCTACTATATACTGCACTCTACTATACTATACTCTAGTCCACGATACTATACACACTCCTATACTATAATCCACTATACTCTACTCCACTCTACTATACTATACTCTACTATGCTATACTGTATATACTCCACTATATACTGTACACTAATATACTATACTCTAGTCCACAATACTATACACACTACTATACGATATACTCTACCATACACTACTCTACTATATACTGCACTCTACTATACTCTAGTCCACGATACTATACACACTACTATACTATATACTCTACCATACACTACTCCACTATACTGCACTCTACTATATTATACTCTAGTCCACGATACTATACACACTACTATACTATATACTCTACTATACTCTACCATACACTACTCCACTATATACTGCACTCTACTATACTATACTATCTAGTCTCTACTACTATACTATACACACTACTATACTATATACTCTACTATACTCTACCATACACTACGATATACTCTACCATCCACTATATACTGCACTCTACTAATATACCCCACTATACTATAATCTACTATACTCTAGTCCACGATACTATACACACTACTATACTATATACTCTACTATACTCTACCATACACTACTCCACTATATACTGCACTCTAATATACCCCACTATACTATAATCTACCATACTCTAGTCCACGGTACTATACACACTACTATACGATATACTCTACTATACTCTACCATACACTACTCCACTACATACTGCACTCGAATATACTCCACTGTACTATAATCTACTATACTCTACTATATACCTTACTATAGTCTGCTATACTCTGCTACTTTCAGTTAGTGTGTGTTTGCTGTTGCAAGAGAAGAAGTTGTGTGGCTGACAGACTTTCACATGATGTTCCTAACTGAAGTGTGTGCGTCCAACCAAAAATGTAAGTGTTGAGAAGTGTGTGTATTGTGATGGGCAACGCTTTTTCTGTGCAGGACTAGGACGACTTGTCATCCGAACTTTCACCCTGACTCTTTAATTCAACAAGACTTATTTAACTGAGTTCTTCATGTCTGCCCTGTTTTAATACATTATCAATGTGAGATGAGTGATTGGCCTCGGCCGGCCGGCCTGCGGTCCACGGCAGCTGGTCCAAACCCAGGGACATAAGCTCTGTCCCTAATGTCACCCTATTACCTCTGGACCAATAGGGCTCTGGTCTAAAGTAGTGCACTATATAGGGAATAGGGCCCTGGTCTAAAGTAGTGCACTATATAGGGAATAGGGGTCTGGTCAAAAGTAGTGCACTATATAGGGAACAGGATGCCAAATGGGACACATGCCAGACTAATCACATTTAGAATCTCCAACGCCTCTTACAGTTTGTTCTTTCATGTGCAGCCTGGTGTGTTTCAGAGAGGTAAGGGGAGGTAAGGGGTGGTGAGGGGAGGTAAGGGGAGGTAAGGGGTGATAAGGGGAGGTAAGGGGTGGTAAGGGGGGAGGTAAGGGGTGGGGGTAAGGGGTGATAAGGGGAGGTAGGGGAGGTAAGGGGTGATAAGGGGAGGTAAGGGGAGGTAAGGGGAGGTAAGGGGTGATAAGGGGAGGTAAGGGGTGGGGTGGTAAGGGGAGGTAAGGGGAGGTAAGGGGTGATAAGGGGAGGTAAGGGGTGATAAGGGGTGGTAAGGGGAGGGTAAGGGGTGATAAGGGGAGGTAAGGGGGGAGGGGAGGGTAAGGGGTGATAAGGGGGGTAAGGGGAGGTAAGGGGGGTAAGGGGAGGTAAGGGGAGGTAAGGGGTGATAAGGGGAGGTAAAGGGAGGTAAGGGGAGGTAAGGGGAGGTAAGGGGTGGTAAGGGGAGGTAAGGGGAGGTAAGGGGAGGTAAAGGGTGGTAAGGGGTGATAAGGGGAGGTAAGGGGTGATAAGGGGTGGGAAATTGCCCATAAAACCTTTACTGCTCCTCATCTGTGATGCAAGCCTCTCCCTCCACCCTCTGTTCTGTCTCTCCCTCCACCCTCTGCTCTGTCTCTCTCCCTCCACCCTCTGCTCTGTCTCTCCCTCCACCCTCTGCTCTGTCTCTCTCTCTACCCTCTGCTCTGTCTCTCCCTCCACCCTCTGCTCTGTCTCTCCCTCCACCCTCTGCTCTGTCTCTCTCTCTACCCTCTGCTCTGTCTCTCCCTCTGCTCTGTCTCACCCTCCACCCTCTGCTCTGTCTCACCCTCCACCCTCTGCTCTGTCTCTCTCTCCACCCTCTGCTCTGTCTCACCCTCCACCCTCTGCTCTGTCTCTCTCTCCACCCTCTGCTCTGTCTCTCTCTCCACCCTCTGCTCTGTCTCACCCTCCACCCTCTGCTCTGTCTCACCCTCCACCCTCTGCTCTGTCTCTCTCTCCACCCTCTGCTCTGTCTCTCTCTCCACCCTCTGCTCTGTCTCACCCTCCACCCTCTGCTCTGTCTCTCTCTCCACCCTCTGCTCTGTCTCACCCTCCACCCTCTGCTCTGTCTCTCTCTCCACCCTCTGCTCTGTCTCTCTCTCCACCCTCTGCTCTGTCTCTCCCTCCACCCTCTGCTCTGTCTCTCTCTCCACCCTCTGCTGTCTCTCTGTCTCTCCCTCCACCCTCTGCTCTGTCTCTCCCTCCACCCTCTGCTCTGTCTCTCTCTCTCAACCCTCTGCTCTGTCTCTCTCTCTCCACCCTCTGCTCTGTCTCTCCCTCCACCTCTGCTCTGTCTCTCCCTCCACCCTCTGCTCTGTCTCTCCCTCCACCCTCTGCTCTGTCTCTCTCTCTACCCTCTGCTCTGTCTCTCTCTCTCTACCCTCTGCTCTGTCTCTCTCTCTCTACCCTCTGCTCTGTCTCTCTCTCTCCACCCTCTGCTCTGTCTCTCTCTCTCTACCCTCTGCTCTGTCTCTCTCTCTCCACCCTCTGCTCTGTCTCTCTCTCTCTACCCTCTGCTCTGTCTCTCCCTCCACCCTCTGCTCTGTCTCTCTCTCTCTACCCTCTGCTCTGTCTCTCTCTCTCCACCCTCTGCTCTGTCTCTCCCTCCACCCTCTGCTCTGTCTCTCCTTCCACCCTCTGCTCTGTCTCACCCTCCACCCTCTGCTCTGTCTCTCCCTCCACCCTCTGCTCTGTCTCTCTCCCTCCACCCTCTGCTCTGTCTCTCCCTCCACCCTCTGCTCTGTCTCTCTCCCTCCACCCTCTGCTCTGTCTCTCCCTCCACCCTATGCTCTGTCTCTCTCTCTCTCTACCCTCTGCTCTGTCTCTCTCCCTCCACCCTCTGCTCTGTCTCTCTCTCCACCCTCTGCTCTGTCTCTCCCTCCACTCTGTCTCTCCAGCGTATCTGCTCTCAGGAAGAGGCAAGATGTGTGACCAGTGTCACCTCACTGGAGCGTGAATACTGGCTGTCCACCCCCTCGTCCCTTTCCTCCCCCTCCCCCTCATCCTCCGCCTCCTCCCTTTCCTCCTCCTCCCCCTTCCACTCATCCAAATATCATAAATCTGGTTTCCAGCTGCAGAGGTCAACTGGTTTCTGACCCTGTGTTCGTGTGTGTCTGTACGTAATCATCACCACTCTTCTGCACCACAGGTATATATTTCTAGCTGTCCCTCTACACCGCAACCAAAGACAATGACGACAGACATACAGTATTTATAAAAAAGAGATGGGTTTGTACAGCAGTCATGTCTATGTATCACCTCCACCTACTGTTACACAGCACGAGATGCCTTATACAGACTCATCCTCACTTGCTGGAGAAACCTGATACGAAATATTGTTCATATGAACACCATTGAAACTCTAGGCTACACACTGCAAGGCTTCTCTAAAGTGCTCTTTGCTTTTAGCATTATCATCCCTGACTGACTGTTCCTATTACTTCTCGGTCTACTTTCAGCTGAATAGAAAATAATGCCCATTTAATTTGGCTCAAGGTTTTCAATGTTGTTGTTTTTTTACCCACTGGTGAATGTACGGTGAAGGCTCTCTCTCTCTCTCTCTCTCTCTCTCTCTCTCTCTCTCTCTCTCTCTCTCTCTCTCTCTCTCTCTCTCTCTCTCTCTCTCTCTCTCTCTCTCTCTCTCTCTCTCTCTCTCTCTCTCTCTCTCTCTCTCTCTCTCTCTCTCTCTCTCTCTCTCTCTCTCTCTCTCTCTCTCTCTCTCTCTCTCTCTCTCTCTCTCTCTCTCTCTCTCTCTCTCTCTCTCTCTCTCTCTCTCTCTTAAACCATTTCACATGGTAAAACACAATTTGCAGATCTCACTCAGACTTTTCAGCAAAACTCCAAACACATTCTCATTCTCAAAACACATTCTGCACTCTAATGCACATGTCATCCATACTGGTAAACACAAGTGGCAACAATCAAATACAAATAGAGAAGACATGTCATTGATTGAACACAACCACTCAAAATTGATTTAACCTGTTTCAAATTATGTGACACAACCAATATAAGCCAGTTCAGAGAGCAAACAGGTTGTTGAAGGTGGGAAGGAGAAAGTCTGAGAATGGATAGAAGAAACAATGTGAGAGGACGAGGGCGTATGCGAGGTGGGCGACGAAGAGGAGGAGGAGGAGGGCAAGAAAGAGGAAGAGGAGGATGAAGAGGAAGAGGAAGACAAAGAGTGGAAATATCTGATGAAATTCCAGCAACAGTTATAGACCATGTTCTTGTCCATGGACTGACAGAGGGAAGCAGGACTTAGAGTGCAACCCAATTTGAGCCGATTTTCTGTGTCCACCATAGTAAGGACATTCAGAGAAGAGAACAGGTACAGTATACTACTGTATTTTTGTAATTGCAAATTTACTGTACTACACTATATGCAGCTGTTTCAATAGAAATTTGTAAAGTTAGTCACTGTATGTATTGTACTGCATGAATATGTTTTGTAACTGCACAACTAGTTTTTGTAGAATTGCAAGGCTGCCACATGCAGGTGGAAGGACAGCTATATTCACTCGGGAGCAAGAGGCCGTTATAGTTGGAATGGTCCTTCAAGATAATGCAATACGACTCAGAGAACTCCAGGAACGAGTGATACAAGACAACACACACTTCCAGGGAATCGACAGTGTGAGCATTTCCACAATTGACCGTGTCCTCCATCGTAACAGGATGCGAATGAAACAAGTATACAGAGTACCTTTTGAGCGCAACTCACCAAGGGTGAAAGAACTGCGAGCTCAGTATGTGCAAGTAAGTGTACATTCAGAAACATTTACTGTAATCCAGATTGTCTACAGTACTAACACATACTATGTGAATGACATTACTCTTCAGTACATACAATGTATGTGAATCAGAAGCCTAATTGTACTCTACAGTATAGCACTGTCTCTGTACAACTTACAAAATCCTGCATACAGTATATTGTATTTCTACACAGACAATATTTGACTTGGAATCCTTGGACAGACCCCATGAGTTCATCTCTGTTGATGAAGCAGGTTTCAATCTAACAAAGAGGAGAAGGAGAGGCTGAAACATGATTGGACAGCGGGCCATTGTTGAAGTCCCTGGTCAACGAGGTGGCAATGTCACAATCTATTGCTGCTATCAGCAACCATGGTGTTCTACATCTCAGGCCATATAACACCCAGCACCTTCTAAGATTTATTGCCAATCTAAGAGATATTTTATTTGAGCAGCAGGTTCAAGAGCAGCAGGATCAAGAGCAGCAGGATCAAGAGCAGCAGGATCAAGAGCAGCAGGATCAAGAGCAGCAGGATCAAGAGCAGCAGGTTCAAGAGCAGCAGGATCAAGAGCAGCAGGTTCAAGAGCAGCAGGATCAAGAGCAGCAGGTTCAAGAGCAGCAGGATCAAGAGCAGCAGGATCAAGAGCAGCAGGATCAAGAGCAGCAGGATCAAGAGCAGCAGGATCAAGAGCAGCAGGATCAAGAGCTAAATGAGAATCCCATTCCCACCTATGTGATAGTGTGGGACAATGTCAGTTTCCACCGAGCTCCTCAGGTAAGGGAATGGTTTCACATCAATGGGCAGTTTATGAACTTGTACCTCCCCTCCATACTCGCCTTTCCTGAATCCGATTGAGGAGTATTTCTCCTCTTGGAGATGGAAAGTGTATGATAGACAACCCTACACCAGAGTAAATCTGCTGCAAGCCATGGATTTAGCCTGTGGTGATATAGGTGAGGAATCATGTCAGGGCTGGATATGGCACACAAGAGGCTTCTTCCCCCCGTTGCCTCAGGAGGGACAATATAGCTTGTGATGTCGATGAAGTGCTCTGGCCTGACCCAGCCCAAAGACAAGAAGAAGCACATTGATCACATGTTTACTCCTTTGATTTTTGTCCCTTTTAGTATTGGATACTGTAGTGCAGTGCATTGTAGGCTGTATACTGTACAATGGATGAATTGTATGGCCCTGAACATTGTTCCATTTATTAACAGTACTGACTGCTCAATAGATTTTGACTGGTTGCAGGTTCGTATCAACAAAGAACAAGAATTACAGTATCACAGAGACAAAGGACAAGTTTGTGAGATGCAGGGTACAGTACTGTAAAAATAAGGGTACAAGGAGGAGGAAGAACAAAAAACTAAATTGCAAAGAGCAAAGCAGAGCAGTAATTTCTGATCAATTTTGAGCTACTATGATAGAACATGTTTTCGTTCATCAAAAGACAATGACGGAAAAATATGAATATTTTTTTAGATTAAAAATGTACTTCTCCGTGAGAATTGTATGTTTTGAACAATGTGTTTTCTATTTTTCGGTGTATTGTTTACTGACTGCTTGAGAGTGTATATCATTTTGATCACTTTGTTTATGATTTGAGAGCAGTGTTTGATTTTGAACACAGGTAAAACTGTTTTGAGGCGAATGTTTCATTTTGCAAGAGGAGTCAGAGGTTATGTAAATAGTGCTTGAAGATGAGGTTTTGTGTTTAATGTTTGCAGGAAATGGAGCAAGGTTTCAGAAATTGTGTTTTAGCAATTGAGAAAAACTGTAAGTACATTTGTTTATAGAGTACATTGACAGGAACGGCCTGATCCTAGATCAGTACTCCTACTCTGAGACATTTCATTGACACGCATCTGATATCTAAGACCATGACAGGTCTTCTATCTCCGATCTACAGCACAACAAAATATATATATTAAGAGGACAAAGCAGTAAAGATCTATATTAATATATAACACATGGGAATTCATGTGTTTCATTCTGTGTTGTTCACACATTGGATTCGTCTTAGTTGTGGAAAATCTTGAAGAACATTATGGCCTTAATGACCATGTACTCTTAAAATCTCCACCCCGGCACAGCCAGAAGAAGACTGGTCACCCCTCAGAGACGGGTTCCCTTCTACGTTTCTAGAAGTTTTTCCTAGCCACCGTGCTTCTACACCTGCATTGCTTGCTGTTTGGGGTTTTAGGCTGGGTTTCTGTACAGCACTTTGAGATATCAGCTGATGTAAAAAAAAAAAAACAACGGCTTTATAGCTTTATATATATAAACGTGATTTGATTCGTATCAGACATGGACTAGAATAGAGTCAAATGCTATCATCAACGGCCACTGTTTTCTATCTAACTATGTCAGTATTGACGAAAAGCTCTCACAAAGCACTCAGTACAATACTGATTAATGAACCAGTCTGGGTACGTTTCAAAAAAATGCAATAAACATTGATTAGAGACAAATCGGACTCACTTCTTTTTGGGAAAATAATACAATTGGATTATATATTTTATTCCTCTTATAGCATTGCCGTTTATTTCCGTTGACTCACTGCAGAGGTACATATTCTATATTTAATCTCTATTTATGACACACACTGAGAGAGGCTGTCCAAATCCAGTCTGTTGAAGATCCCTCTGCACTTTTATAAGCGTGCACGTGTGTGTGTGTGTGTGTGTGTGCGTGTGTGCGTGTGTTGTGTTTCTGTAATGTCATGACCAAGGCAACACTTGTGCCAATGTCGACATGAAATCGGGTATCAAAAGTACTTGTCATATCATGACGACCCTACAGAGAGAGAACCTGTATGATTACATCTAAACAACGTTAGAATTTCAAAAATCAGAGGCTTCACAGGCCTTGGCCTGCGCGACATAATTACACATGTATCAGAGAACAATTTACCCAAACATCTAAATCCATTCCAGCAATGGAAATACACGTGAATGTTGAATTTGAACAATAAGGAGAATTCAGAGTCAATCGTAAAAAATTAAAAAATTAAAAAATCAGTACTGATGACATCATGAACAAGTGTCCCAACGCATTGACAAATCTCTCAGGAACTCTGAAACTTGGTCATGTACTAAGTTAGGTTACTTCTGTGTGTGGGTTTGGAACCAGTCCCAGACAAGGCATGTTTAGTTTCATTAGTTAGACAGAGTGGGTTTGGAACCAGGCCCAGACAAGGCATGTTTAGTTTCATTAGTTAGACAGAGTGGGTTTGGAACCAGGCCCAGACAAGGCATGTTTAGTTTCATTAGTTAGACAGAGTGGGTTTGGAACCAGGCCCAGACAAGGCATGTTTAGTTTCATTAGTTAGACAGAGTGAGTTTGGAACCAGGCCCGGTCAAGGCATGTTTATTTTCATTAATTAGACAGAGTGGCTTTGGAACCAGGCCCAGACAAGGCATGTTTAGTTTCATTAGTTAGACAGAGTGAGTTTGGAACCAGGCCCGGTCAAGGCATGTTTATTTTCATTAGTTAGACAGAGTGAGTTTGGAACCAGGCCCAGACAAGGCATGTTTAGTTTCATTAATTAGACAGAGTGGGTTTGGAACCAGGCCCAGACAAGGCATGTTTAGTTTCATTAGTTAGACAGAGTGGGGTTGGAACCAGGCCCGGTCAAGGCATGTTTATTTTCATTAATTAGACAGAGTGGCTTTGGAACCAGGCCCAGACAAGGCATGTTTAGTTTCATTAGTTAGACAGAGTGGGTTTGGAACCAGGCCCAGACAAGGCATGTTTAGTTTCATTAATTAGACAGAGTGGCTTTGGAACCAGGCCCAGACAAGGCATGTTTAGTTTCATTAGTTAGACAGAGTGGGTTTGGAACCAGGCCCGGACAAGGCATGTTTAGTTTCATTAGTTAGACAGAGTGGGGTTGGAACCAGGCCCGGACAAGGCATGTTTAGTTTCAATCCTTTACTCTATTCCATCTCCTTACTTCCTTAACTTGTCACATGTCAGGGACAGTCTGTGGTCTGCAAAAGAGAGTCCTTTATGTACTGCTACTGCTGTGTGTGTGTGTGTAGGTTGGTGTGTAAACCGTGTTGTGCAGCTAATGCTGAAACCAACCCAGATAACATTTTATTCTGGGCCACATACACACCACCATTCATCCGCCAGTGTCGTTAACTACTGGACAGATGTTGTGCCTATGCAGTGTTCATAGCCTACTTCTGTGCCGAGTATGGCTTGGGGTATATGGCCCAACAGTGAAAATGAAATGGGAGGGCCACAACACAGACAACCCCCAAGCGATGTTCAGATGAAGGGAATTACATGAGTCTTAACATGAGCACCACTGCAACACTCAACTCAAAACAGTGGTGCTTAGTTCACTGTAGCTGCTTAGAAAAGTCATTTGAAGCCTCGACTTTATCACTCAATGAGGTAACTTCCCAGTTTTTACTAAAAACTCCACAGTAGAATAGTTTATCTATATACCTCGTCGGCGGTGTGTCGCAAGATAGATACGCCTCTCGAGGCGCATTCAAGTTGCGAGAGCCAATTTTTTAATTTTACTAGGCAAGTCAGTTAAGAACTAATTCTTATTTTCAATGACAGCCTAGGAACAGTGGGTTAACTGCCTGTTCAAGGGCAGAACGACAGATTTGTACCTTGTCAGCTCGGGGATTCAAACTTGCAACCTTTCGGTTACTAGTCCAACACTCTAACCACTAGGCTACCCTGCCACCTCTACACTCTAACCACTAGGCTACCCTGCCGCCTCTACACTCTAACCACTAGGCTACCCTGCCGCCTCACTCTAACCACTAGGCTACCCTGCCACCTCTACACTCTAACCACTAGGCTACCCTGCCACCTCTACACTCTAACCACTAGGCTACCCTGCCGCCTCTAGGCACTACACTCTAACCACTAGGCTACCCTGCCGCCTCTACACTCTAACCCTAGGCTACCCTGCCGCCTCTAACCACTAGGCTACACTCTAACCACTAGGCTACCCTGCCACCTCTACACTCTAACCACTAGGCTACCCTGCCACCTCTACACTCTAACCACTAGGCTACCCTGCCACCTCTACACTCTAACCACTAGGCTACCCTGCCGCCTCTACACTCTAACCACTAGGCTACCCTGCCGCCTCTACACTCTAACCACTAGGCTACCCTGCCGCCGCCAAAGGACGGAAAGGTATTGTGGCAAGCAGTCAGAACAATTCTTCATGCAATCGAGGGGGAAAAACACTGTTGAAAGCAGTTTTGGCAAATGTCCTGTGTGATGTATTGAAACATGTCTATGTGATAATTAGTTTATATGTAAAATGGTTGCAAATTCTCCCACTTAAAAAGATGAGAGAGGCCTGTAATTTTCATCATAGGTAAACTTCAACTATGACAGACAAAATGAGAGAGAAAAAATCCAGAAAATCACATTGTAGGATTTTTAATGAATTTATTTGCAAATTAGGATTCCTCCAATGGCATTGAGGAGTACACCTCATCAGTCATTGGCTTCATCAATAATAACGATGACGTCGTCCCCACAGTGACCGTACGTACATACCCCAACCAGAAGCCATGGATTACAGGCAACATTCACACTGAGCTAAAGGTTAGAGCTGCAGCTCCTTTAAAAGGTTATACAGCTGCACCATCGAGAGCATCCTGACCGGTTGCATCACTGCCTGGTTAGGCAACTACTCGGCGTCCGACCGCAAGGAACTACAGAGGGTGGTGCGAATGGCCCAGTACATCACTGAGGCCAAGATCTCTGCCATCCAGGACCTCCATACCAGGCGGAGTCAGAGGAAGGCCCTACCCCCAAGCCATAAGACTCCTGAACACCTAATCAAATGGCTACCCAGACTATTTGCCCCCCCCCCTTTACACTGCTGCTAATCTCTGTTGTTATCATCTATACATAGTCACTTTAATAACTCTACTCACATGTACATATTACCTCAACTAACCAGTGCCCCCGCGCATTGTATCGGTACCAAATCAAATCAAATGTATTTATATAGCCCTTCTTACATCAGCTAATATACTGTACCAAAGTGCTGTACAGAAACCCAGCCTAAAACCCCAAACAGCAAGCAATGCAGGTGTAGAAGCATGTGTATATAGTCTCGCTATTGTTATTTTACTCGCTATACATTATTTAACTGCATTGTTGGTTAGGGGCTCGTAAGCATTTCACTGTTAAGTCAAAAATACCTGTTGTATTCGGCACATGTGACTAATCAAATTTGATTTTGACATCAGATAACATAGACCATGCATACTCTATACGCATGGTCCTATATCTTAAAATAATATTAACAGAATTTTTACCAATATGATATTTGACCCATTTCTGGAGGTTAAAATACTATTTTAGAAGGTGTCAGCCTCATTTTATTTTCTTTAATTTTGGAGTAGAATGTCCTTTTTAAAAGTCACCAGAACGGAGCTTCTCAGTCGTTCTACAAAAAAAATTATGCAAGGGCACTGGAATTGGTAAAACTCTCAGTTTAATACAAAAAATATCCTCTTTCCCTAAAAGCACGATGGTCTTGTCTTTCTTAAAGGGAAGGTTAACTTTGCCCCAGACAGCCGGTCTTTGACTTAAATTTCTGTCATGGGATTTTTTGTTGTTGTTGTTGCTTTAACCCCTGAATGTAGTGAAGTAAACGTCGTCAGAAATATAACTAAAAGTACAGATACCCTCCAAAACTTTACTTAAGTGCTTTACACGACTGGTTTCATATGAGGCGACAGTACTTTTGATTGTTCACAATTAATTTATGATTATCCATAACATAGACATGTTCAGACACATCTTCTAATCTTACTTATTTACTTTCCTAGGTCTCTTTCCTCCTTCCCTAGCTTCCTTTCCTTTAGTTATTTCCTAAATTATTTTCCTATATTCCGTTCCTGTCTTTCCTGTCCTAGCTCCCATTCATTTGTTTTTTTTACAGTCCACCCACTTTTTAAACAAATTTGCTTTTGTCCACCTCTAGATTCCTCAAGACTATGTAAGATCTTGGCCCCAGCAGACACCACCACAACAAAACATAGGTATTCCTCAGACACTCTCTTTCTCCATTAAATCCCTGGCATGTTTCAGAATCAGCTGGTGGAGGGAGAGATGGACACACCCTTTCAAATGAGGGAGTTTTTGATTGGTAAAGATTTCTCATATTACAAAATGTCCCATCACGACACAAATAGCTTCCTGCAATGCGATTAGCATGACATTGCAACAATTTGTGTTCTTGTTTTTTCCGGAAGAATCCGATAACATCTAAAATGGCGTCTGAGGAATGTGGAGTCGGGTGTGATTGAAGTGGTTGCGTCTGGAAGGAGGGAGAAAGAGGTGAGCCACAAGCGTTACGTCACCTGTACCATGATGAACATTGAGAGAGGGGTGTATTTGAGGTTGGAGAATTGTATGGAGTGAGGGATGGTATGTGCCAGTTGGTCAAAATCAAATCAAATTTTATTGGTCACATACACATGGTTAGCAGATGTTAATGTGAGTGTAGCGAAATGCTTGTGCTTCTAGTTCCGACCATGCAGTAATAACCAACAAGTAATCTAACTAACAATTTCACAACAACTACCTTATACACACAAGTGTAAAGGAATGAATAAGAATATGTACATAAAAAATATATGGATGAGCGATGGCTGAACGGCATAGGCAAGATGCAGTAGATGGTATAGAGTACAGTATATACATATGATATGAGTAATGTAGGGTATGTAAACATTATATAAAGTGGCATTGTTTAAAGTGGCTAGTGATACATTTATTACATCCAATTTTGTATTATTAAAGTGGCTAGAGATGAGTCAGTATGTTGGCAGCAGCCACTCAATGTTAGTGATGGGAGGAAGGGAGATATGGGGAGGGAGAAATGTGGAGGGAGAGATGGGGAGGATGAGATGGGGAGGGAGAGATGGGGAGGGAGAGATGGGGATGGGGAGATGAGATGGGGAGGGAGAGATGGGGAGGGAGAGATGGGGAGGATGTGTTTATCTGACACCAAGGATAGACATCTTCCCTATCTCTCCTTCCAGCAGCTTGGGAATTATATACAAACCCTATCAACACCAGGTAGAATTGTTACTATAATTGTTATTATAAATGAATTGTTATTCATTGAACTGATGGTGTGCTTTGTTAAAATGTTATATCATTTTTTGGCTTTGAAGCCAACTGGTGTCTCGCTGCTCCTACCTATACTGGGCATAGAAATAGTTTATACAATAGAACAGTTGCAAAGGTCTGAAATTAAATACAAAAATCAATGAATCACATCAACACCAGTGAGCTTCCCATGGGAAGGGAAAACAGGAAGGGGAAGGGAAAACAGGAAGGGGAAGGGAAAGCAGGAAGGTAGAAGGTAGAAGGGGAAACAGGAAGGGGAAGGGGGACAGTTTACCAACATGTCTTTACCATGTACGCTGTCTCTATGGACGAGATAGGACAGCAGTCCATGCTTTGTTTTTGTTTACTAATGTTTTCAAATGCTTTAAACGTTTTAGCACAAATCCAATTCAAGTCGATGGTACTTATTATAGTACTTATTATTTTTCATGTTCCATGTTACAACTTGTAATGAACCAGATTTGTCGATTGACTTCATCCTCAACTGCTCTTCTGTTTAAGAGCAGCTGAAAATACACCGAACCAAAATCAACACTACCGTTCAAAAGTTTGAGGTCACTTAGAAATGTCCTTGTTTTTGAAGGAAAAGCAATTTTTTGGTCCATTCAAATGACATCGAATTAATCAGAAATACAGTGTAGACATTGTTAATGTTGTAAATGAATATTGTATCTGGAAACGGCTGATTTAAACATTTTAAAATGGTATATCTACATAGAGTACAGAGGCCCATTATCAGCAACCATCACTCCTGTGTTCGTTAGACTAGTTGAGTTTCTGGAGCATCAGCATTTGTGGGTTCAATTACAGGCTACTCCCTTCACAGAACAGTGCAAACTGGCTATAACCAGAATAGAAAGAGGAATGAGAGGCCCCGGTGCACAACTGAGCAAGCGGACAGGTGTTTAGTTTGAGAAACAGACACCTCACAAGTCCTCAACTGGCAGCTTCATGAAATAGTACCAGCTAAAGACCAGTCTCAACGTCAACAGTGAAGAGGCGACTCCGGGATGCTGGCCTTCTAGGCAGAGTACCTCTGTCCAGTCTCAACGTCAACAGTGAAGAGGTGACTCCGGGATGCTGGCCTTCTAGGCAGAGTAGCAAAGAAAAAGCCATATCTCAGACTGGCCAATTATAAGAAAATATTAAGATGGGCAAAAGAACACAGCCACTGGACAGAGGAACTCTGCCTAGAAGGCCAGCATCCCGGAGTTGCCTCTTCACTGTTGACGTTGGGACTTTTTCCTCCAAACATAACGATGGACATTATGGCCAAAAAGTTATATTTTTGTTTCATCAGACCAGAGGACATTTCTCCAAAAAAGTACAAACATTGTCCCCATGTGCAGTTGCAAACCATAGTCTGACTTTTTATGGCGGTTTTGGAGCAGTGGCTTCTTCCTTGCTGAGCGGCCTTTCAGGTTATGTCGATATAGGACTGGTTTTACTGTGGATATAGATAATTTTGTACCTGTTTCCTCCAGCATCTCCACAAGGTCCTTTGCTGTTGTTCTGGGATTGATTTGCACTTTTCACACCAAAGTTTGTTCATCTCTAGGAGACAGAACGCGTCTTCTTCCTGGACGGTATGATGGCTGCATGGTCCCATGGTGTTTATACTTACGTACTATTGTTTATATAGATGAACGTGGTACCTTCAGGCGTTTGGAAATTCCTCCCAAGGATGAACCAGACTTGTGGAGGTCTACAATTCTTTTTCTGAGGTCTTGGCTGATTTCTTTTGATTTTCCCATGATGTCAAACAAAGAGGCACTGAGTTTGAAGGCAGGCCTTGAAATACATCCACAGGTACACCTCCAATTGATTAACATGATGTCAATTTGCCTATCAGAAGCTTCTAAAGCCATGACATAATTTTCTGACATTTTTCAAGCTGTTTAAAGGCACAGTCAACCTAGTGTATGTAAACTTCTGACCCACTGGAATTGTGATACAGTGAATTATAAGCTAAATAATCTGTAAACAATTGTTGGAAAAATGACTTGTGTCATGCACAAAGTAGATGTCATAACCGACTTGCCAAAACTACAGTTTGTTAACAAGAAATGTGTGGTTAAAAAATGGTTAAAAAACTAGTTTTAATGACTCCAACCTAAGTGTATGTAAACTTCCGACTTCAACTGTATGTAGATATTCCATTTTTTTTTTATCAGCCGTTTCCAGCTACAATAGTAATTTACAACACTAAAAATGTCTACACTGTATTTCTGATCAATTTGATATTTTAATGGAAAGAAAAAATAGCTTTTCTTTCAAAAACAAGGACATTTCTAAGTGACCCCAAACTTTTAAACGGTAAAGTACATGCAACAATTAAAAAGATTTTACTGAGTTACAGTTCATATGAGGAAATCAGTGAATTTAAATGAATTCATGAGGCCCTAATCTATGGATTTCACATGACTGGGAATACAGATTGGCGTCTGTTGGTTACAGATACCTTAATTTAAAAAGTAGGGGTGTGGCTCAGACAACCAGTCTGTATCTGGTGTGACCATTTGCCTCATGCAGCACAACACATCTCCTTCACATAGAGTTGAACAGGCTGTTGATTGTGGCCTGTGGAATGTTGTCCCACTCCTCTTCAATGGCTGTGAGAAGTAGCTGGATATTTGCAGGAACTGGAACATGCTGTCATACCTGTCGATCCAGAGCATCTTAAACATGCTCAATGGGTTGACATGTCTGGTGATATATGGAGGTCATGGAAGTAATGGGACATTTTCTGCTTTCAGGAATATTGTACAGATCCTTGCGACATGGGGTTGTGCATTATCATGCTGAAACATGAGGTGATGGCGGCGGATGAATGGCAACGACAATGGGCCTCAGGATCTCATCACCGTATCTCTGTGCATTCAAATGTTCATCAATAAAATGCAATTGTGCTCGTGGTCCATAGCTTATGCCTGCCTATACCATAACCCCTACATGGGGTAACTGTTCACAATGTTGACATCAGCAAACCGCTCGCCCACAAAACTCCATCTGCCCGGTACAGTTGAAACCGGGATTCATCCGTGAAGAACACACTTCTCCAACGTACCAGTGGCCATCGAAAGTGAAGCATTTGCCCACTGAAGTCGGTTGCGATTCCGAACTGCAGTCAGGTCAAGACCCTGGTGAGGACGACGAGCATGCAGATGAGCTTCTGACAGTTCTGAAATTCTTTGGTTGTGCAAAGTCACAGGTTCGTCATCTGTCCGAGTGGCTGGTCTCAGACGATCCTGCAGGTGAAGAAGCCGGATGTGGAGGTCCTGGGCTGGCGTGGTTACACATGGTCTGCGGTTGTGAGGCCGGTTTGTATGTATTGTCAAATTCTCTAAAACTATGTTGGAGGCGGCTTTTGGTAGAGAAATTAACATTCAATTATCTGGCAACAGCTCTGGTGGGTATTACTGCAGTCAGCATGCCAATTGTATACTCCCTCAAAACTCCCTCAAAACTTGAGACATCTGTGGCATTGTCTTGTGTAACAAAACTGCACATTTTAGATTGGCCTTTTATTGTCCCCAGCACAAGGTGCACCTGTGTAATGATCATGCTGTTTAATCAGCTTCTTGATATGCCACACCTGTCAGGTGGATAGATTTTCTTGGCAAAGGGTAAATGCTCACTAACAGGGATGTAATCAAATTTGTGCACAACATTTGAGAGAAATACAGTTTTTGTGCGTATGGAGAATTTCTGGGATCTCTTATTTCAGCTCATGAAACATGGGACCAAATCTTTGCATGTTGCATTCATATTTTTGTTCAGTGTAATTTGGGGAGCATAGCTGGGTTAGCTGGTTTAATACAGCCAGCTTTGGGCCAGAAGAAACACTAAGTATGTGGTCCACAGCTGGGCCGGAATAACCACCACTTTCAAAACACTTTGGTAGAACCTAAAAGTCCCAAGCAGCCATCTACACTTCCTCTAAGTTGACACACTTGCGCACTATCCTGTTGTAATATTCACACAGACACACACACACACACACAAACACACAGACAGAGACACAAACAGACAGAGACACACACACACACACAGACAGAGACACACACACACACAGACTGAGACACACACACACACACACAAACACACAGACAGAGACACAAACAGAGAGAGACACACACACACACACAGACACACACACACACAGAGACATAGACACACACACACACAGACACACACACACACATTTTGGAGAAAAAAACCCACTTTAGACTCACTTCTGTTGTACCTGTCACAGTTTCCTTCCCTTTTCCCAAGCAGACACCGTTACCATGACAAAATAACACCTACATCCAAAGCTGAGATACTCCGTGGGTGTCAGATTCATACCTCTTCTTTCCTTAGAACGTGTTATGGAGAAGGTCCGAAGGCCCAATACCCCTCATTTTCATTTAATTTACCTTGTTCATGTTGCTGCTATCTTAAAAGACACCAGGTTCCAATTTTGAAGCAAAATCCTGTCACAACAAAGTTTTAGTTGAGTTTTTTGTTGTATTTTTTTCTGCAAGAGAAGCATTTTCTTGTCTTACCCTGACAAACAACAACATTGACTGAACAGAGGAGCCAAAAAGGTACACACTACACATTACACATTTTTTACACATCAGAGAATCAACAGAACACATTTTTCTTGTCTTACCCTGACAAACAACAACATTGACTGAACAGAGGAGCCAAAAAGGTACACACTACACATTACACATTACACACTACATACTACACATCAGAGAATCACACACACTACACATTACACACTACACATTACATACTACACATCAGAGAATCACACACACTACACATTACACACTACACATTACACACTACACATCAGAGAATCACACACACTACACATTACACACTACACATTACACACTACACATCAGAGAATCTTACACACTACACATTACACACTACATACTACATACTTCACATCAGAGAATCACACACACTACACACTACATACTACATACTACATACTTCACATCAGAGAATCACACACACTACACATTACACACTACACATCAGAGAACACACTACACACACATACAGAGAATCACACACACACACACACACACACACACACATCACAGAATCACACACACACACACACACACACACACACACACACACACACACACACACACACACACACACACACACACACACACACACACACACACACACACACCACACACACTTCACACACACACACACATCACAAATGTCCCTCTTACCACTGCTGTGCCCAATTCCACTGCTAACTCTTTAGAGGCTCTAATACATTGTGCTTTAATTACGTGTCTAATTCAGCCACAGGGCCCGCTGCTTTGAAGGCCCAAGTCCCTTGTGTCCTCAGAGAGGGCACTCTGATATGGCTCTATGCCACAGACAGGTGCTTTGTGCTCTGAGTCCTATAAGGCCTTTGTCTTGGTGTCTCCGTGGCCCCCAAGGTCCCACTGGGTGAGTGGGGGCCTAGTGTCCCATTGGTTGTGAATGGACCAATGATAAAATAAGCTGCTGCCACTGTGTACTCATTAAATATTCACAGTGGACTCCACCCACACTCCATTATGTAAATGTCACCTCGACGACGCGAGCGTTCAGGGACGGGCAGATTTTTAAAAACAATTTAAACCCCAAAAAATATCTGTTTCTGTTGAGCAGTAATGGACAACTAAAGGGAATCGGCCCACTCACACTCAGCATGTTGTATGAATGGATGTGTCTGTTCGTAGCCTAGGAACAGAAATATCCTATACTCTTAGTCTACAATTAACAGAAAGTAGGCTGAGCAGATGTGTAAATATTAACCATATTTGCTTCAGTGATGTACTACTACTACTGTGTGTGAATTCATGTGAATTCAAGGGGCGGCAGGGTAGCCTAGTGGTTAGAGCGTTGGACTAGTAACCGAAAGGTTGCAAATTCGAATCCCCGAGCTGACAAGGTACAAATCTGCTGTTCTGCCCACGAACAGGCAGTTAATCCACTGTTCCTAGGCCGTCATTGAAAATAAGAAGTTGTTCTTAACTGACTTGCTGAGTTAAATAAAGGTTAAAAAAAAGGCTGTAATAGGAGAAACTGAGGATGGATAAAATAAGGTAAAATAAATAATTTTAAAAAATGTACAGGATGTGGTTTTATTTTCATTTTTATTTCCGTATGTATCATCCTTATTGAATCAGAAAATGGCTAATGCATCTAACAGGTCATGTGTAAAAAATAACATAGTGTTCGCAAGATAGGTATAGGACACAACCCAGTTCCTGCTACATTTTGTGTCACTATGCCATGAATCAGAGCTGATGTTGACAAATAATGATCCGCCCTCTATCATTAATTGCAGCCGTTGGCCTCGCATAATCCTGAGCGTAATACAAAAGCTCAACTTCTTTTTCCTACCAACATCATTTGAGTTTCCTCTTTCAAATCACCAGGCTGGCATGTTGTGTCAATCCTTCATCAATTTGTTTGAGGCACTTAAAGCAATACAAAACGGCAATAAGAAGACCAGTTCTGTCACGGTAATGGTCAACTTGACTTCAGTACATTGGTCGATATTGAACATTTCAAAAACAAACTTGATTACGAAACTATTTTTGAAGCATATCATTTTGACATGAGGATTGTAGAATTATTTTATTAGTGAACTCTCTGTCAGCTTTGCAAAGATAGAGTTCCTACACTATATGTAAAACAAAAAGTATGTGGACACCCCTTCAAATGAGTGGATTCGGCTATTTCAGCCACACCCTTTGCAGACAGCTGTATAAAATCAAGCACACTGCCATGCAATCTCCATAGACAAACACTGGCAGTAAAATGGCCTTACTGAAGAGCTCAGTGACTTTCAACAGTGGCACCGTCGTAGGATGCCACCTTTCCAACTAGTCAGTCTGTCATTGAGCCAAGTCACAGATTTAGCTGTGATGTGAAGGCGAATTATAATCAGCCCAGAGCCAGACCCGGCTGTGACAGGACAGGCTTGGTGTGGGATAGGACAGTAGCAGATGGTCTTTGACAACCAGGAGAGAAACTGGAAATGTAGTGGAGGCAGGAGTCTCTGTTTTTAATAATGCAGCATATAGGGGGAGCTGCTGTACCTGACAGTGACGCTGTCTGTCTGCCAGTCTGTGTTCGGTCTGTCTATCTGCCTGTCTGTGTTTGGTCTGTCTGTCTGCCAGTCTGTGTTCGGTCTGTCTATCTGCCTGTCTGTGTTTGGTCTGTCTATCTGCCTGTCTGTGTTCGGTCTGTCTGCCTGTCTGTGTTCGGTCTGTCTATCTGCCTGTCTGTGTTCGGTCTGTCTATCTGCCTGTCTGTGTTCGGTCTGTCTGTCTGCCTGTCTGTGTTTGGTCTGTCTATCTGCCTGTCTGTGTTTGGTCTGTCTATCTGCCTGTCTGTGTTAGGTCTGTCTATCTGCCTGTCTGCGTTCGGTCTGTCTGCCTGTCTGTGTTCGGTCTGTCTATCTGCCTGCCTGTGTTCGGTCTGTCTATCTGTCTGCCTGTGTTTGGTCTGTCTATCTGTCTGTCTGTGTTTGGTCTGTCTATCTGCCTGTGTTTGGTCTGTCTATCTGCCTGTCTGTGTTTGGTCTGTCTATCTGCCTGCCTGTGTTTGATCTGTCTATCTGCCAGTCTGTTTAGTTTGTGTTGGTAAAGCCTCTCAGTATCTCCTCTACCTCCAGCTGACTCTCAGTATCTCCTCTACCTCCAGCTGACTCTCAGTATCTCCTCTACCTCCAGCTGACTCTCAGTATCTCCTCTACCTCCAGCTGACTCTCAGTATCTCCTCTACCTCCAGCTGACTCTCAGTATCTCCTCTACCTCCAGCTGACTCTCAGTATCTCCTCTACCTCCAGCTGACTCTCAGTATCTCCTCTACCTCCAGCTGACTCTCAGTATCTCCTCTACCTCCAGCTGACTCTCAGTATCTCCTCTACCTCCAGCTGACTCTCAGTATCTCCTCTACCTCCAGCTGACTCTCAGTATCTCCTCTACCTCCAGCTGACTCTCAGTATCTCCTCTACCTCCAGCTGACTCTCGGTATCTCCTCTACCTCCAGCTGACTCTCGGTATCTCCTCTACCTCCAGCTGACTCTCGGTATCTCCTCTACCTCCAGCTGACTCTCGGTATCTCCTCTACCTCCAGCTGACTCTCGGTATCTCCTCTACCTCCAGCTGACTCTCAGTATCTCCTCTACCTCCAGCTGACTCTCGGTATCTCCTCTACCTCCAGCTGACTCTCAGTATCTCCTCTACCTCCAGCTGACTCTCAGTATCTCCTCTACCTCCAGCTGACTCTCGGTATCTCCTCTACCTCCAGCTGACTCTCAGTATCTCCTCTACCTCCAGCTGACTCTCGGTATCTCCTCTACCTCCAGCTGACTCTCAGTATCTCCTCTACCTCCAGCTGACTCTCGGTATCTCCTCTACCTCCAGCTGACTCTCAGTATCTCCTCTACCTCCAGCTGACTCTCAGTATCTCCTCTACCTCCAGCTGACTCTCATCACCTATAGAAGAGCAAGCAAGAGCGGATCTGCGGGTTCACATAACAGTACTACAGCGAGAGAGACCAACATTATAATAGTTCCCTTGTTGACAAGAAATAACACTATTGAGGATATGACACAATTTACAAGTTCACTGCCAACTAAGTGATTGAAACAGACAACAACAGGTTTTCCATCTGTGCAGAGCAAAATATTTCATTTGGCTATTGTGTTTACTCCATTAGATGCGTGAACATCTGGGCATAGTAGAGTTGCCTAGCAGGCAATTTGAAGCGTTTTACTTTGTCACTGTGAATGTAAACACGTTTCTTATCATACCTGTGACATCTGAGGTCGGAGGTTGATCTCTTTGAGGTTGATGGACTGGGGTCGGAGGTTGTTGAGAAGTTGACACAGGAGCACTCCATCTCGGAGGGTCTGAGCCAGGTCGAATACCTGAGCAGACTCCCATGTTACCCGATGGTCGGGTGGAAGCACCTTGCAGTTGATCAGCCACAATGTGCACTGCCTCCAATACTCCATTTAGGTTTGAGATCAGACAAATCTTACGCGACAAATAGGAATCCTATTGGAGTATAATCAATAGAACGCACTAATACAACATTGTGTCCATTCTCAATTTCTCATATAACCGATGAAAACGAAACTAGGTATAGTAGCAGGATTTAATTCTACTTCTCTCCGTTTCATAACAGAAATAAAAGTAAATTGGAAGACGCTAGGCTACTGTCTGTAGGCTACGTGTACTCTGTCCATTGATGACTGAACTGTTACATTGCTGACAGTAACGGCAACGCGGTCCGTGCGCTCTCCCTCCCTAGCTCTCTCTCGCTCGCTCTGTCTACAGGGCTAAACTACCACCCGCAGCCTCTCCTCTTCCGTTTGCCACTCATACAGAATGTTCCGTGTACACTGTGTTAGGCTATTACATTGATATTAGCGTTGTCACCTCATAAGGGACAGTTCGAGATTTACTGGCAGAGGGGGTCCATAATAGGGATGGTTGGCAAACTTCTTTTTTTGCTTTGCTTTTGCTTTTTTTATTTTTTATTCTGCACAGGGGATGGTAGTTTTTCCTTGGTTTACATTCACTCTTCTGCAGGTTTTGCTTTTGCCTCCCAAGCCAAGGTGCTTTGGTACTTACCGTATGCACAATGTTTTTCTGCAAGCTAACTTTTATTATAAACTGGTTGGTTCGAGCCCTGAATGCTGATTGGCTGACAGCCGTTGTATACCACGGGTTTGACAAAACATACTTTTTGTTAGTATAATAAGGCACCTCGGGGGGCAATATTGTATATGGCCAATATACCACGGCTAAGGTCTGTATCCAGGCAGTCCGCGTTGCGTCGTGCATAAAAACAACCCTTAGCCGTGGTATATTGGCCATATACCACACCCCCTCGGGTCTTATTGTTGGTCTACACCACAGGTCAATATAGGCACAAATTATCCACTATATTGTCCAGGTATCTAGTCAGACGTGTTGGATGTGTGTTTTGTCTTGTCCCGTCCTGTCCCGTATAAATATAGTTTACCTTTTTTTCCATAGATATTTCGTATATATTTTAATCTCACCTTCCAGCTTAAGACTGAATATACTCTCCTGCAACCCGCCTCACCCAAAGTGGTACAGATCTGCTATTTTTATCATTTAGAACCAGAACCCCCATCAGAAGCCAGCCAGCTAACAAGCTACTAGCTAGTAGTCAGTTAGCCACTGCTAGCAGTCTTCACCGTTAACTCGGACACCAGCCAGCCTCAGCTCGGTCAATACCTGCCAGTATGCACAGCGCAATATCAACCCAGAGCATATCGGACTGCTTTTTCTCTACCACATCTCCGGATTCCTACCGCAAGCTCTGAACCTTTACACCGGATCATCACAGCTAACTAGCTGCAATCTGAGTGGCTACTCCTGGCTAACGTCTCTGTCCCGAAGTAAGCACCAGTTAGCCTCGAGCTAGGCCCATCTCCCGGCAAGCCGAAGAGGTCCACCAGCTAATTACTGGGCTAAAACACCTCCTTTGCCAATTGACCTGGACCCTTTACTGCCGACACGACAGCCCAGCCATTCCATCACGACTGGTCTACCGACAAATTTGTCTGAGGTGGTTTCAACAGGCTCTTCCGTTGCGACATCGCCGAAGTCCCATCTGCTAGCCCCGGCCTGCTAGCTGTCTGAATCGCCGTGTCTTAGATAGCCCTTTTGTCCCTCCCCCCACACATGTGGTGACCTCACCTGGCTTAACTGGTGCCTCTAGAGACAAAACCTTTCTCGTCGGTTTACCTCAACTGTACTCACATCCTACCATACCCTTGTCTGTACGTTATGCCTTGATTCTAGTCTTCCACGCAAAGAAATCTGCTCCTTTTACTCTCTGTTCCGAACGCACCAGATGACCAGTTCTTATAGCCTTTAGCCGTACCCTTATCCTACTCCTCCTCTGTTCCTCTGGTGATGTAGACATTAACCCAGGCCCTGCAGCACCCAGCACCACTCCTATTCCCCAGGCGCTTTCATTTGTTGACTTCTGTAACTGTAAAAGCCTTGGTTTCATGCATGTTAACATCAGAAGCCTCCTCCCTAAGTTTGTTTTATTTACTGCTTTAGCACGCTCTGCCAACCCTGATGTCCTAGCAGTGTTTGAATCCTGGCTTAGGAAGGCCACCAAAAATCCTGAAATTTCAATCCCCAACTACAACATTTTCCGCCAAGATAAAACTTCCAAAGGGGTCGGAGTTGCAATCTACTGCAGAGACAGTATGACAGAACCAATATACACAGGCAGAATAAGAGAATAAAAGCAGAATGGGCCTAGCTCGAGGAAAGCAGAATAAGAGCACCTCCTCCCTGCTGCCCACTGCACTGAGGATAGGAAACACTGTCACTACCAATAAATCTATGGTAACTGATCATTTCAATAAGCATTTTTTACAGCTGGCCATGCTTTCCACCTGGCTACCCCTACCCCGGCCAACAACTCTTCACCCCCTGCAGAAACTAGCCCAAGCCGCCCCTGCTTCTGCTTCACCCAAATCCAGACAGCTGATGTTCTGTAAGAGCTGCAAATCTGGATCCCTACAATTCAGCTGGGCTAGACAACCCCCTCTCTTTCTAAAATTATCCACCGAAATTGTTGCAACCCCTATTACTAGCCTGTTCAACCTCTCTTTCGTATCGTCTGAGATCCCCAACGATTGGAAAGCTGCCGCGGTCATCCCCCTCTTCAAAGGGGGAGACAATCAAGACCCAAACTGTTGTAAACTTGTATCCATCCTGCCCTGCCTTTCTAAAATCTTCGAAAGCCAAGTTAACAAACAGATCACCGACCATTTCGAATCCCACCGTACCTTCTCCACTACGCAGTCTGGTTTCCGAGCTGGTCATGGGTGCACATCAGCCACGTTCAAGGTCATAAAAAATATCATAACCGCCATCAATAAAAGACAGTACTGTGCAGCAGTCTCATCGACCTGGCCAAGGCTTTCAACTCTGTCAATCACCGTATTCTTATCGGCAGACTCAATAGCCTTGATTTCTCTAATGACTGCCTCGCCTGGTTCAACAAATACTTCTCAGAGGTCAGTGTGTCAAATCGGAGGGCCTGTTGTCCGGACCTCTGGCAGTCTTTATGGGGGTGCCACAGGATTCAATTCTCGGCTCTTTTCTCTGTATATATCAATGATGTCGATCTTGCTGCTGGTGAGTCTCTGATCCACCTCTACGCAGACGACACCATTCTGTATACTTCTGGCCCTTATTTGGACACTGTGTTAGCAAACCTCCAAAGGAGCTTCAATGCCATACAACATTCCTTCCCGTGGCATCCAACTGATTTTAAATGCTAGTAAAATTAAATGCATGCTCTTCAATCAATTGCTACCCGCACCCGCCTGCCCGACTAGCAACAATACTCTGGACGGTTCTGACTTAGAATATGTGGACAACTACAAATACCTAGGTGTCTTGTTATACTGTAAACTCTCCATCCATACTCACATTAAGCATCTCCAATCCAAAATTAAATCTAGAATCGACTTGCTATTTCGCAATAAAGCCTCCTTCACTCATGCTGCCAAACATACTCTCGTAAAACTGACTATCCTACCGATCCTTGACTTTGGCGATGTCATTTACAAAATAGCCTCCAACACTCTACTCAGCAAACTGGACGTAGTCTATCTCAGTGCCATCCATTTTGTCACCAAAGCCCCATATACTACCCATCACTGCGACCTGTATGCTCTCGTTGGCTGGCCCTCACTACAAACCCACTGGCTCCAGGTCATCTATAAGTCTTTTCTAGGTAAAGCCCCGCCTTATCTCAGCTCACTGGTCACCACAGCAACACCCACCCGTAGCACGTGCTCCAGCAGGTATATTTCACTGGTCATCCCCAAAGCCAACACTTCCTTTGGCCGCCTTTCCTTCCAGTTCTCTGCTGCCAATGACTGGAACGAATTGCAAAAATCACTGAAGCTGGAGACTTATATCTCCCTCTCTCTCTAAGCATCAACTGTCAGAGCAGCTTACTGATCACTGTACCTGTACACAGCCAATCTGTAAATAGCACACCCAACTACCTCATCCCCATATTGTTATTTATCTTTTTGCTCTGTTGCACCCCAATATCTCTACTTGCACATCATCATCTGCACATCTATCACGCCAGTATTAATGCTATATTGTAATTATTTCGCCTCCATGGCCTATGTATTGCCTTACCTCCCTACTCTTCTACATTCACACACTGTACGTAGATTTTTCTATTGTGTAATAGACTGAACGTTTGTTTATGTGTAATTCTGTGTTGTTGTTTCTGACGCACAGCTTTGCTTTATCTTGGCCAGATTGCAGTTGTAAATGAGAACTTGTTTTCAACTGGCCTACCTGGTTTAAGTAAAGGTGAAATAAAATTAAAAATAAAATACTCTAGTGGTCACTCTAATAATGAAAGAAATGTATTAAAAAATGGAAGGCTGTTGGGAGGAGGAAAGATCAGTTGGGACCTTTCTAGCCAATTAGAAGGTAGATACACCAACAGCCACAAGGGTTTCCACTAGTTACCATAGCTACAAAGTGCAAATGGGTTATATAGTTAAAAATCATGAAACAAACATTTGATTTTTGGTCTTAATTTAAGGTTAGGGTTAGGCATATGGTTAGCAGTGGGGTTAGGTTTAAAATCACATTTTAAGAAGATCAATTGTAGAAATAGGCAGAGTTTAGGACTTTGTGGCTGTAATAACTAGTGACGACCAGGCACAACTCCGATATAAAGTGTATTTTCTCAGAATTTCCAGAATGTTCTACTTATATCAGTACACTCATAACAACCTAATCATTACGAAACTTCTATTCGATCAAGTAATCTACACGTAGCAAATAAGCCATTACATTTTTTGTCAACCAAATTCAACACAAGAAAACGAGAATAAAAATGGCAGCTGCTGGAGAAGACAGATTTTGGACCCAGTTTCTGTACAGCACTTTCAGATATCAGCTGTTGTACGAAGGGCTATATAAATAAATGTGATTTGATTTGATTTATTCGTCTCTCTTTGACTGGGAGACTATATCAGAAAGGAAGACGCTAACTGTCTATCCTGCCCTCTATCTGCCATTCATAGTGACAACAGTGGTAGGTGGATCGTTTTTTCTCGATCTGCAATCAGCTAACTAGTAATCATACCACACCGAGAATAGCATTCAAAGCTGCATACATTTTCAATATGACTCCACAACAACCAATAGGAATAGCTGATAGGCAGCGGACAGGCCAGGTGCATCATTGCCATGAAAGAACAGTGAAGATATGAAACAAGCAGCTCAAAAAGTTCCCCTGTTGATCTTGTTTAAGGACAACACAGTTATTCCTCTACAACACCACAGCGCAATGAATAATTCCAGTGTTTTCAAGAGATTACAAAATTACAACAACAAAAAATCCCCTCTGTGATTTGAATGTTTCATTCCATTTGAATCAGTTGCAGGTCTACTCTCGACAGTAACTTCTAGAAAGGCACAGTACTGGCTGTATTTTTAACTTCTGATACTGACATGCGCTCGCTGTCTGTTGCAGATCATTATTCTCCCAAGTCCGCCGATAATAATGTGGCTACAATATGCTCCCAGCAGGCCCAGTTATTCAGGAGAGCTTAAGGCTTGCTCTGCCTCCTCTCCTATCCGAGCTGCTATTTGCTGCCCACCTAGATGCTAACTAACACATCAATAGAGCCTAACTATTTGTCATTTAACTTTTTTTTAAATTAAAAAAATTAAAATAATGTATGACCTTTATATATGAGGCATAAACACAACCAGTCATAATGTTTTAATCTAATTAGGTCACTTCAAAAGACTCCTGTAGGCACACATTCATCCAAAATATAGTTCCAGCATCCTCAAAATGTCTTGACATTAACTAGCGTTCCATCCAACCTTTTTACGTGGATACAAATGTCATGACAGGCCTAATGGAAACAGTTCATTTGTTGGTCCACTCTCCAAATGTCATGACAGGCCTAATGGAAACAGTTCATTTGTTGGTCCACTCTCCAAATGTCATGACAGGCCTAATGGAAACAGTTCATTTGTTGGTCCACTCTCCAAATGTCATGACAGGCCTAATGGAAACAGTTCATTTGTTGGTCCACTCTCCAAATGTCATGACAGGCCTAATGGAAACAGTTCATTTGTTGGTCCACTCTCCAAATGTCATGACAGGCCTAATGGAAACAGTTCATTTGTTGGTCCACTCTCCAAATGTCATGACAGGCCTAATGGAAACAGTTCATTTGTTGGTCCACTCTCCAAATGTCATGACAGGCCTAATGGAAACAGTTCATTTGTTGGTCCACTCTCCAAATGTCATGACAGGCCTAATGGAAACAGTTCATTTGTTGGTCCACTCTCCAAATGTCATGACAGGCCTAATGGAAACAGTTCATTTGTTGGTCCACTCTCCAAATGTCATGACAGGCCTAATGGAAACAGTTAATTTGTTGGTCCACTCTCCAAATGTCATGACAGGCCTAATGGAAACAGTTCATTTGTTGGTCCACTCTCCAAAGTCATGACAGGCCTAATGGAAACAGTTCATTTGTTGGTCCACTCTCCAAATGTCATGACAGGCCTAATGGAAACAGTTCATTTGTTGGTCCACTCTCCAAATGTCATGACAGGCCTAATGGAAACAGTTCATTTGTTGGTCCACTCTCCAAATGTCATGACAGGCCTAATGGAAACAGTTCATTTGTTGGTCCACTCTCCAAATGTCATGACAGGCCTAATGGAAACAGTTCATTTGTTGGTCCACTCTCCAAATGTCATGACAGGCCTAATGGAAACAGTTCATTTGTTGGTCCACTCTCCAAATGTCGACCAAACAAAATACGCTAGACCAAGTGGGTTATTTTGGGTCGGTTAAATTTATTAGGCGAGAAATGGCAGTGGAAATGCTTTTAAAAACGCAAAAAAAAATTAAAACGCAAATATTAATATAGTAACCATCATATGGAAGTAAACTTAGAGTCACGCGATGACATGTAGTCTGGTCCTCCCAGTACAAGTCGGGAAAGCATGTCGTTTTTTAGGCTACAGATCATATACGATGAACTTCTTAGGGAGGTGAAAGAGCACAGAGATGAGACGAGCAGGTAGCTTATTGGTTAGAGCATTGGACCAGTAAACGAAAGATTGCTAGATCGAATCCCTGAGCTGACAAGGTGTCGTTCTGCCCCTGAACAAGGCAGTTAACCCTAGACTGTCATTGTAAATAAGAATTTGTTTTTAACTGACTTGCCTAGTTAACTCAAATAAATGCTCCTTTCAATAAATATTGAGGGTTTCGTTCTGGTGACATGAAAAATGGCTACCATTTGACAAATACGATTAATCTCACAATTGTGTCCATAATAACCTCATGTATGCCAGGGTTCCCCAACGGAGGTTTTATTTGGACACCAAGTTCTGAGCAAAAAACACCAGCAAATCAAATTGTATTAGTCACATGATCCAAATACAACAGGTGTAGACCTTCCAGTGAAATGCTTACTTACAAGCCCCTAACCAACAATGTAAAAATACTAAACAAAATGTACAGAAAAAAATGAGAAATAAAAGTAACAAGTAATGGAAGAGTAGCAGTAAAATAACAACAGCGAGACTATGTAGAGGGGGGTACCGATACAGAGTCAATGTGTGGGGGCACCGGTTAGTTGAGGTAATATGTACATGTAGGTAGAGTAATTAAAGTGGCTATGCATAGATGATAACAGAGAGTAGCAGCGGTGTAACAGGGGGGGTGGGGGATGCAAATAGTCTGAGAGGCCATTTGATTAGGTGTTCAGGAGTCTTATGGCTTGGGGGTAGAAGCTGTTTAGAAGCCTCTTGGACCTAGACTTGGCGTTCCAGTATTGCTTGGCGTGCGGTAGCAGAGAGAACAGTCTATGACAAGGGTGGCTGGAGTCTTTGACAATTCTTAGGACTTCCTCTGACACCACCTGGTATAGAGGTCCTGGACGACAGGAAGCTTGGGCCCAGTGATGTACTAGGCTGTTCGCACCACCCTCTGTAGTGCCTTGCGGTCGGAGGCCGAGCAGTTGCCATACCAGGCAGTGATGCAACCATTCAGGATGATCTTATACAATTGTAAGCAAGGTTTGAAATTGTTTTAGTAGACCATCAGTAGACCTAGAGTTGAAAATGAGACGGAAACCCATTTAACTTGTATTTTGTATTGGGTACATGGGAATTTAACTGAAAAAAAATACATTTTTAGGTGTACTAGGTTTTTGATGGGAAAAAATGCTATATATTGTTTTTAGGTGGATTTTAGAATATGTGACATGATTCAGGAAACTATACGTATGTCGCAAGTCACAACTTCACAGGAGAGCCGTTTGAACGTTAAAAAAAAGTCGTTTTTTGGGCAGAAATGCAGAAATGCCTTTTAGAACATGTGAACTGCCATGTGTCTTAATGTCACGTTCTGACCTTAGTTCCTTTATTTTGTCTTTGTTTAAGTTTGGTCAGGGCGTGAGTTGGGGTGGGTAGTCTATGTTTTAGTATGGTCAGGGTGTGAGTTGGGGTGGGTAGTCTTTGTTTAAGTTTGGTCAGGGTGTGAGTTGGGGTGGGTAGTCTTTGTTTAAGTTTGGTCAGGGTGTGAGTTGGGGTGGGTAGTCTATGTTTAGTATGGTCAGGGCGTGAGTTGGGGTGGGTAGTCTATGTTTAAGTATGGTCAGGGTGTGAGTTGGGGTGGGTAGTCTTTGTTTAAGTTTGGTCAGGGTGTGAGTTGGGGTGGGTAGTCTATGTTTTAGTATGGTCAGGGCGTGAGTTGGGGTGGGTAGTCTTTGTTTAAGTTTGGTCAGGGTGTGAGTTGGGGTGGGTAGTCTATGTTTTAGTATGGTCAGGGCGTGACTTGGGGTGGGTAGTCTTTGTTTAAGTTTGGTCAGGGTGTGAGTTGGGGTGGGCAGTCTATGTTTTAGTATGGTCAGGGCGTGAGTTGGGGTGGGTAGTCTTTGTTTAAGTTTGGTCAGGGTGTGAGTTGGGGTGGGCAGTCTATGTTTTAGTATGGTCAGGGCGTGAGTTGGGGTGGGTAGTCTTTGTTTAAGTTTGGTCAGGGTGTGAGTTGGGGTGGGCAGTCTATGTTTTAGTATGGTCAGGGCGTGAGTTGGGGTGGGTAGTCTTTGTTTAAGTTTGGTCAGGGCGTGAGTTGGGATGGGTAGTCTATGTTTAAGTATGGTCAGGGCGTGAGTTGGGGTGGGTAGTCTTTGTTTAAGTATGGTCAGGGCGTGAGTTGGGGTGGGTAGTCTATGTTTAAGTATGGTCAGGGCGTGAGTTGGGGTGGGTAGTCTATGTTTAAGTATGGTCAGGGCGTGAGTTGGGGTGGGTAGTCTATGTTTAAGTTTGGTCAGGGCGTGAGTTGGGGTGGGCAGTCTATGTTTAAGTATGGTCAGGGCGTGAGTTGGGGTGGGTAGTCTATGTTTAAGTATGGTCAGGGCGTGAGTTGGGGTGGGTAGTCTATGTTTAAGTATGGTCAGGGCGTGAGTTGGGGTGGGTAGTCTTTGTTTAAGTATGGTCAGGGCGTGAGTTGGGGTGGGTAGTCTTTGTTTAAGTTTGGTCAGGGCGTGAGTTAGGGTGGGTAGTCTTTGTTTAAGTTTGGTCAGGGCGTGAGTTGGGGTGGGTAGTCTTTGTTTAAGTTTGGTCAGGGCGTGAGTTGGGGTGGGTAGTCTTTGTTTAAGTTTGGTCAGGGCGTGAGTTGGGGTGGGTAGTCTTTGTTTAAGTTTGGTCAGGGCGTGAGTTGGGGTGGGTAGTCTTTGTTTAAGTATGGTCAGGGCGTGAGTTGGGGTGGGTAGTCTTTGTTTAAGTATGGTCAGGGCGTGAGTTGGGGTGGGTAGTCTTTGTTTAAGTTTGGTCAGGGCGTGAGTTGGGGTGGGTAGTCTTTGTTTAAGTTTGGTCAGGGCGTGAGTTGGGGTGGGTAGTCTTTGTTTAAGTATGGTCAGGGCGTGAGTTGGGGTGGGCAGTCTTTGTTTAAGTTTGGTCAGGGCGTGAGTTGGGGTGGGTAGTCTTTGTTTAAGTATGGTCAGGGCGTGAGTTGGGGTGGGTAGTCTTTGTTTAAGTATGGTCAGGGCGTGAGTTGGGGTGGGTAGTCTTTGTTTAAGTATGGTCAGGGCGTGAGTTGGGGTGGGCAGTCTATGTTTAAGTATGGTCAGGGCGTGAGTTGGGGTGGGCAGTCTTTGTTTAAGTATGGTCAGGGCGTGAGTTGGGGTGGGTAGTCTTTGTTTAAGTTTGGTCAGGGCGTGAGTTGGGGTGGGTAGTCTTTGTTTAGTATGGTCAGGGCGTATGGTCAGGGCGTGAGTTGGGGTGGGCAGTCTTTGTTTAAGTATGGTCAGGGCGTGAGTTGGGGTGGGTAGTCTTTGTTTAAGTTTGGTCAGGGCGTGAGTTGGGGTGGGTAGTCTTTGTTTAAGTTTGGTCAGGGCGTGAGTTGGGGTGGGCAGTCTATGTTTTAGTATGGTCAGGGCGTGAGTTGGGGTGGGCAGTCTATGTTTTAGTATGGTCAGGGCGTGAGTTGGGGTGGGCAGTCTTTGTTTAAGTTTGGTCAGGGCGTGAGTTGGGGTGGGCAGTCTATTTTTAGTATGGTCAGGGCGTGAGTTGGGGTGGGTAGTCTTTGTTTAAGTTTGGTCAGGGCGTGAGTTGGGGTGGGCAGTCTATGTTTAAGTTTGGTCAGGGCGTGAGTTGGGGTGGGTAGTCTATGTTTAGTTTGGTCAGGGCGTGAGTTGGGGTGGGTAGTCTTTGTTTAAGTATGGTCAGGGCGTGAGTTGGGGTGGGCAGTCTTGTTTTAGTTTGGTCAGGGCGTGAGTTGGGGTGGGTAGTCTTTGTTTAAGTATGGTCAGGGCGTGAGTTGGGGTGGGCAGTCTTTGTTTGTTTAAGTATGGTCAGGGCGTGAGTTGGGGTGGGTAGTCTTTGTTTAAGTTTGGTCAGGCGTGAGTTGGGGTGGGTAGTCTTTGTTTAAGTTTGGTCAGGGCGTGAGTTGGGGTGGGTAGTCTTTGTTTAAGTTTGGTCAGGGCGTGAGTTGGGGTGGGTAGTCTTTTTTAAGTTTGGTCAGGGCGTGAGTTGGGGTGGGTAGTCTATGTTTTAGTATGGTCAGGGCGTGAGTTGGGGTGGGTAGTCTATGTTTAAGTTTGGGTCAGGGCGTGAGTTGGGGTGGGTAGTCTATGTTTAAGTATGGTCAGGGCGTGAGTTGGGGTGGGTAGTCTTTGTTTAAGTATGGTCAGGGCGTGAGTTGGGGTGGGTAGTCTTTGTTTAAGTATGGTCAGGGCGTGAGTTGGGGTGGGTAGTCTATGTTTAAGTTTGGTCAGGGCGTGAGTTGGGGTGGGTAGTCTTTGTTTAAGTATGGTCAGGGCGTGAGTTGGGGTGGGTAGTCTTTGTTTAAGTATGGTCAGGGCGTGAGTTGGGGTGGGTAGTCTTTGTTTAAGTATGGTCAGGGCGTGAGTTGGGGTGGGTAGTCTTTGTTTAAGTATGGTCAGGGCGTGAGTTGGGGTGGGTAGTCTTTGTTTAAGTATGGTCAGGGCGTGAGTTGGGGTGGGTAGTCTTTGTTTAAGTTTGGTCAGGGCGTGAGTTGGGGTGGGTAGTCTTTGTTTAAGTATGGTCAGGGCGTGAGTTGGGGTGGTTAGTGGGTAGTCTATGTTTAAGTTTGGTCAGGGCGTGAGTTGGGGTGGGTAGTCTATGTTTAAGTATGGTCAGGGCGTGAGTTGGGGTGGGTAGTCTTTGTTTAAGTATGGTCAGGGCGTGAGTTGGGGTGGGTAGTCTTTGTTTATGGTCAGGGCGTGATGGTCAGGGCGTGAGTTGGGGTGGGTAGTCTTTGTTTAAGTTTGGTCAGGGCGTGAGTTGGGGTGGGTAGTCTTTGTTTAAGTATGGTCAGGGCGTGAGTTGGGGTGGGTAGTCTTTGTTTAAGTTTGGTCAGGGCGTGAGTTGGGGTGGGTAGTCTTTGTTTAAGTTTGGTCAGGGCGTGAGTTGGGGTGGGTAGTCTTTGTTTAAGTTTGGTCAGGGCGTGAGTTGGGGTGGGTAGTCTTTGTTTAAGTTTGGTCAGGGCGTGAGTTGGGGTGGGTAGTCTTTGTTTAAGTTTGGTCAGGGCGTGAGTTGGGGTGGGTAGTCTTTGGTATGGTCAGGGCGTGAGTTGGGGTGGGTAGTCTTTGTTTAAGTATGGTCAGGGCGTGAGTTGGGGTGGGTAGTCTTTGTTTAAGTTTGGTCAGGGCGTGAGTTGGGGTGGGTAGTCTTTGTTTAAGTTTGGTCAGGGCGTGAGTTGGGGTGGGTAGTCTTTGTTTAAGTATGGTCAGGGCGTGAGTTGGGGTGGGCAGTCTTTGTTTAAGTTTGGTCAGGGCGTGAGTTGGGGTGGGTAGTCTTTGTTTAAGTATGGTCAGGGCGTGAGTTGGGGTGGGTAGTCTTTGTTTAAGTATGGTCAGGGCGTGAGTTGGGGTGGGCAGTCTTTGTTTAAGTTTGGTCAGGGCGTGAGTTGGGGTGGGTAGTCTTTGTTTAAGTATGGTCAGGGCGTGAGTTGGGGTGGGTAGTCTTTGTTTAAGTATGGTCAGGGCGTGAGTTGGGGTGGGTAGTCTATGTTTAAGTATGGTCAGGGCGTGAGTTGGGGTGGGTAGTCTATGTTTAAGTATGGTCAGGGGCGTGAGTTGGGGTGGGTAGTCTTTGTTTAAGTATGGTCAGGGCGTGAGTTGGGGTGGGTAGTCTTTGTTTAAGTTTGGTCAGGGCGTGAGTTGGGGTGGGTAGTCTTTGTTTAAGTTTGGTCAGGGCGTGAGTTGGGGTGGGTAGTCTTTGTTTAAGTTTGGTCAGGGCGTGAGTTGGGGTGGGTAGTCTTTGTTTAAGTTTGGTCAGGGCGTGAGTTGGGGTGGGTAGTCTTTGTTTAAGTTTGGTCAGGGCGTGAGTTGGGGTGGGTAGTCTTTGTTTAAGTATGGTCAGGGCGTGAGTTGGGGTGGGTAGTCTTTGTTTAAGTATGGTCAGGGCGTGAGTTGGGGTGGGTAGTCTTTGTTTAAGTTTGGTCAGGGCGTGAGTTGGGGTGGGTAGTCTTTGTTTAAGTTTGGTCAGGGCGTGAGTTGGGGTGGGTAGTCTTTGTTTAAGTATGGTCAGGGCGTGAGTTGGGGTGGGCAGTCTTTGTTTAAGTTTGGTCAGGGCGTGAGTTGGGGTGGGTAGTCTTTGTTTAAGTATGGTCAGGGCGTGAGTTGGGGTGGGTAGTCTTTGTTTAAGTATGGTCAGGGCGTGAGTTGGGGTGGGCAGTCTTTGTTTAAGTTTGGTCAGGGCGTGAGTTGGGGTGGGTAGTCTTTGTTTAAGTATGGTCAGGGCGTGAGTTGGGGTGGGTAGTCTTTGTTTAAGTATGGTCAGGGCGTGAGTTGGGGTGGGTAGTCTTTGTTTTAGTATGGTCAGGGCGTGAGTTGGGGTGGGTAGTCTTTGTTTAAGTATGGTCAGGGCGTGAGTTGGGGTGGGTAGTCTTTGTTTAAGTATGGTCAGGGCGTGAGTTGGGGTGGGTAGTCTTTGTTTAAGTATGGTCAGGGCGTGAGTTGGGGTGGGTAGTCTTTGTTTAAGTATGGTCAGGGCGTGAGTTGGGGTGGGTAGTCTTTGTTTAAGTATGGTCAGGGCGTGAGTTGGGGTGGGTAGTCTTTGTTTAAGTTTGGTCAGGGCGTGAGTTGGGGTGGGTAGTCTTTGTTTAAGTTTGGTCAGGGCGTGAGTTGGGGTGGGTAGTCTTTGTTTAAGTATGGTCAGGGCGTGAGTTGGGGTGGGTAGTCTTTGTTTAAGTATGGTCAGGGCGTGAGTTGGGGTGGGTAGTCTTTGTTTAAGTATGGTCAGGGCGTGAGTTGGGGTGGGTAGTCTTTGTTTAAGTATGGTCAGGGCGTGAGTTGGGGTGGGCAGTCTTTGTTTAAGTTTGGTCAGGGCGTGAGTTGGGGTGGGTAGTCTTTGTTTAAGTATGGTCAGGGCGTGAGTTGGGGTGGGTAGTCTTTGTTTAAGTATGGTCAGGGCGTGAGTTGGGGTGGGTAGTCTATGTTTAAGTATGGTCAGGGCGTGAGTTGGGGTGGGTAGTCTTTGTTTAAGTATGGTCAGGGCGTGAGTTGGGGTGGGTAGTCTTTGTTTAAGTATGGTCAGGGCGTGAGTTGGGGTGGGTAGTCTTTGTTGTTTGGTCAGGCGTGAGTTGGGGTGGGTAGTCTTTGTTTAAGTTTGGTCAGGGCGTGAGTTGGGGTGGGTAGTCTTTGTTTAAGTTTGGTCAGGGCGTGAGTTGGGGTGGGTAGTCTTTGTTTAAGTTTGGTCAGGGCGTGAGTTGGGGTGGGTAGTCTTTGTTTAAGTTTGGTCAGGGCGTGAGTTGGGGTGGGTAGTCTTTGTTTAAGTATGGTCAGGGCGTGAGTTGGGGTGGGTAGTCTTTGTTTAAGTATGGTCAGGGCGTGAGTTGGGGTGGGTAGTCTTTGTTTAAGTTTGGTCAGGGCGTGAGTTGGGGTGGGTAGTCTTTGTTTAAGTTTGGTCAGGGCGTGAGTTGGGGTGGGTAGTCTTTGTTTAAGTATGGTCAGGGCGTGAGTTGGGGTGGGCAGTCTTTGTTTAAGTTTGGTCAGGGCGTGAGTTGGGGTGGGTAGTCTTTGTTTAAGTATGGTCAGGGCGTGAGTTGGGGTGGGTAGTCTTTGTTTAAGTATGGTCAGGGCGTGAGTTGGGGTGGGCAGTCTTTGTTTAAGTTTGGTCAGGGCGTGAGTTGGGGTGGGTATTCTTTGTTTAAGTATGGTCAGGGCGTGAGTTGGGGTGGGTAGTCTTTGTTTAAGTATGGTCAGGGCGTGAGTTGGGGTGGGTAGTCTTTGTTTTAGTATGGTCAGGGCGTGAGTTGGGGTGGGTAGTCTTTGTTTAAGTATGGTCAGGGCGTGAGTTGGGGTGGGTAGTCTTTGTTTAAGTATGGTCAGGGCGTGAGTTGGGGTGGGTAGTCTTTGTTTAAGTATGGTCAGGGCGTGAGTTGGGGTGGGTAGTCTTTGTTTAAGTATGGTCAGGGCGTGAGTTGGGGTGGGTAGTCTTTGTTTAAGTATGGTCAGGGCGTGAGTTGGGGTGGGTAGTCTTTGTTTAAGTTTGGTCAGGGCGTGAGTTGGGGTGGGTAGTCTTTGTTTAAGTTTGGTCAGGGCGTGAGTTGGGGTGGGTAGTCTTTGTTTAAGTATGGTCAGGGCGTGAGTTGGGGTGGGTAGTCTTTGTTTAAGTATGGTCAGGGCGTGAGTTGGGGTGGGTAGTCTTTGTTTAAGTTTGGTCAGGGCGTGAGTTGGGGTGGGTAGTCTTTGTTTAAGTTTGGTCAGGGCGTGAGTTGGGGTGGGTAGTCTTTGTTTAAGTATGGTCAGGGCGTGAGTTGGGGTGGGCAGTCTTTGTTTAAGTTTGGTCAGGGCGTGAGTTGGGGTGGGTAGTCTTTGTTTAAGTATGGTCAGGGCGTGAGTTGGGGTGGGTAGTCTTTGTTTAAGTATGGTCAGGGCGTGAGTTGGGGTGGGCAGTCTTTGTTTAAGTTTGGTCAGGGCGTGAGTTGGGGTGGGTAGTCTTTGTTTAAGTATGGTCAGGGCGTGAGTTGGGGTGGGTAGTCTTTGTTTAAGTATGGTCAGGGCGTGAGTTGGGGTGGGTAGTCTATGTTTTAGTATGGTCAGGGCGTGAGTTGGGGTGGGTAGTCTTTGTTTAAGTATGGTGGTGGTCAGGGCGTGAGTTGGGGTGGGTAGTCTTTGTTTAAGTATGGTCAGGGCGTGAGTTGGGGTGGGTAGTCTATGTTTTAGTATGGTCAGGGCGTGAGTTGGGGTGGGTAGTCTATGTTTTAGTATGGTCAGGGCGTGAGTTGGGGTGGGCAGTCTATGTTCTTTTTTCTATGATTTGGGATTTCTGCGTTTGGCCTGGTATGGTTCTCAATCGGAGGCAGCTGTCTATCGTTGTCCCTGATTGAGAACCATACTTAGGCAGCCTGTTTTCAGCCTTGAGTTGTGGGTGATTGTTTTCTGTTGAGTGTTGGCAACAGACCGAACTGTTTCGGTTTTGTTCGTTCACTTTATTGTTTTTGTTCAGTGTTAATTTATATTATTAAAAAGATGGACACTTACCACGCTGCGCATTGGTCATCACCTTCTTCCGTTACACTTAATATCGAACTTGCATGAAAATGTGTCACCAATTGGATGGAAACCTAGCTATAGACACCATAAAGACTCTAGCAGCTAGTCCAGTGTCACTTTGATTATGCTGCACATCCTGATTCACCAGCAGAGTAAACTACCAGCAAAACAAGCTTGTAAGAATTGTACTTAAACTCCCTCCACACACTCATGCCTAGTTAAATAAAGGTTACATATTTGTTTTAAATACTCATCTGGAGGTTTGAGCATTTTAAACAGCTACAGGTTGGCAATCTGTGGGAAACTCCAGCTAACTATCAAACATATTTTAATTTGTTAGAGATATCCAGCAGTATAATACCACAACCAGAGATTCCCAAGCTAGCACCAAAACTCGGGCCTGGTTTGAATGGCTGAGAGTCAGCGTCGTGTGTGGTCAACACCATGTCGACTTTGATGGTGTCGCAGGTTTGGGTTACGGTGATAAGAGCTTGGGCCGATCAAGGCAACTACAAGGCAGATGATTGAAATATTTAAAATGTATATTGTAGAGGGGAAGGGAGGGGAGAGCCCCGACAACATATTTTGGTCGGTTGGTGTCGAAATCGGTAGTCACGTGGGATTCTGAGAAGAGTGCACATTGTGGTCGAGGCGCTCAATGTTCCAACGTTTTTTCTTCACTCCGAAGGTTGTAGATCATGTTAGATAAACCACTAATCTGAATTGAATGGGAATCTTAGCTAATGTTCTGGGATTGTTCCCGGTTTACTGGGAAGTATTTCTCTCTCTCTTGATCTCTCTTTTTCTCTCTGTCTACCTCTGCCTCTCTCTCTGTCTACCTCTGCCTCTCTCTCTGTCTACCTCTGCCTCTCTCTCTGTCTACCTCTGCCTCTCTCTCTGTCTACCTCTGCCTCTCTCTGTCTACCTCTGCCTCTCTCTCTGTCTACCTCTGCCTCTCTCTCTGTCTACCTCTGCCTCTCTCTCTGTCTACCTCTGCCTCTCTCTGTCTACCTCTGCCTCTCTCTCTGTCTACCTCTGCCTCTCTCTCTGTCTACCTCTGCCTCTCTCTCTGTCTACCTCTGCCTCTCTCTCTGTCTACCTCTGCCTCTCTCTCTGTCTACCTCTGCCTCTCTCTCTGTCTACCTCTGCCTCTCTCTCTGTCTACCTCTGCCTCTCTCTCTGTCTACCTCTGCCTCTCTCTCTGTCTACCTCTGCCTCTCTCTCTGTCTACCTCTGCCTCTCTCTCTGTCTACCTCTGCCTCTCTCTCTGTCTACCTCTGCCTCTCTCTATGTCTACCTCTGCCTCTCTCTCTGTCTACCTCTGCCTCTCTCTCTGTCTACCTCTGCCTCTCTCTCTGTCTACCTCTGCCTCTCTCTATGTCTACCTCTGCCTCTCTCTCTGTCTACCTCTGCCTCTCTCTCTGTCTACCTCTGCCTCTCTCTCTGTCTACCTCTGCCTCTCTCTCTGTCTACCTCTGCCTCTCTCTCTGTCTACCTCTACCTCTCTCTCTGTCTACCTCTACCTCTCTCTCTGTCTACCTCTACCTCTCTCTCTGTCTACCTCTACCTCTCTCTCTGTCTACCTCTACCTCTCTCTCTGTCTATCTCTGCCTCTCTCTCTGTCTACCTCTGCCTCTCTCTCTGTCTACCTCTGCCTCTCTCTCTGTCTACCTCTGCCTCTCTCTCTGTCTACCTCTGCCTCTCTCTCTGTCTACCTCTGCCTCTCTCTCTGTCTACCTCTGCCTCTCTCTCTGTCTACCTCTGCCTCTCTCTCTGTCTACCTCTGCCTCTCTCTCTGTCTACCTCTGCCTCTCTCTCTGTCTACCTCTGCCTCTCTCTCTGTCTACCTCTGCCTCTCTCTATGTCTACCTCTGCCCCTCTCTCTGTCTACCTCTACCTCTCTCTCTGTCTACCTCTACCTCTCTCTCTGTCTACCTCTGCCTCTCTCTCTGTCTACCTCTACCTCTCTCTCTGTCTACCTCTACCTCTCTCTCTGTCTACCTCTACCTCTCTACCTCTACCTAAAGCATGAAATCCTACATGTGTGTGAAGATTACAACATTTATAGCTCTGAAAAGTAATGGAAATAGACATTAATTCATATTCAATGTTCCAATGAGACTTCAGCAACGAAAAGGTCCCAAATACCCCAATAATTGCTATGTGTGACTTATTCATTAAAGGTATAGGCAATGATTCACACGGGGAATGTGTGGGGTCTACACACAAAAATATCTGGGTTCCTCAAGGGTTCTTTGGGAAGGGTGATGGTTCTATGTGGAACCACAATGACTCAGAGAACCCTTTGAGCTCTTCAATGGTTCTTTACAGTTAAAAAACGGGTTCTTTGCTATTTTAGTGACGCTTAAAATGTAGGGGAGGCCTGGCTCATTAGAATATTTTGGGACGTGGTTTTGTTCACAGCTCTTTTTATGCAACTGTGAGGGAGAGTGTCATTCCAGTTCATCTAATGTGTTGTGTTATGCTATTACATATTATATATGGCTATGGTCAGTGACGGTGTCTTGTGAAAGACTCCTAAATGGTTTTGTGCCAATTGAGAACGGTTGTTCTCAAGTCCGTGGTTCTCAGTTCTCCCTTCAGGGAGCACACTGGATTCAACTTGTCAATGAACTCAATAATAACATCTATGGAATGTAACCAAAATAATATGGCTGACCAGAATAGACAACCCTGTATGGTTCATCAAAAGGATTTACAAAGAACCTTTCAGATTAAAAAATTATATTCTCCATAAAAATTCTATAAAGAACCAAAGAAAGGTTCTATACAGCGGAACCCTTTTTAAATGATTATTTATAGAACCTCACATAACTTAAGTGTTTGGGATGGGGGGAAAAAAAGATGTTACCAAGAAAAAAACGTTTAAATTAGCTGCATTTGACGGCAGCCATTTTTCTTTAAGCACCAGGGAGAAAGTCGTCTCAAAGGGACAACAGGACTTCATATGGTGGCTTGTACGACCTCAGAGATACGGACCAAGAACTGATGTCCACTGGAGAGGACAACGATGTATTACTGGGTGTCAGGAGGACTTAGCACCACAAAGGGTTCTGCC